>NC_081413.1:184868231-184947114 GCF_030272615.1 Cryptomeria japonica
TGTCTACATTCCCATCTTGAGAAGATAGGATTTGAGAGAGCAAGAGAAGATAGCAATATCTACTTGAAGTCTGAAGGAGATCAAATCCTGATCTGTGAGGTATTTGTTGATGACATTATCTTTTGTGGAGATGACAAGATGAGTCATGAGTTTGCAGATGAGATGAAGAAAGAGTTTGAAATCTCACTCATAGGAGAGATTAAATTCTTCATTGGACTATAGATCCAACAAATGAAGGATGGAATCTTTATCACTCAGTCCAAGTATGTCAAAGAGGTGTTGAAGACCTTTGGCATGGAAGATAGCGAACCAGTTGGTGACTGCTTGTAAACTATCCAAAGAGGATGACTCAGCATTGGTTGATGAGAAGGAATATTGATCAATGATTGGTAAATTGTATTATGCAGTGCATAGCAGACCGGATATTGCACATGTAGTTGGCATTATTGCAAGGTTCCAAAAAAGCCCAAGAGAATCCCACTCGGTTGTAGTCAAGTGGATTCTTAGGTATCTGAAGGGAACTGTTGACTATGGCTTGTGATATCCATATAGAAAGGATTTCAACTTGGAAGTGTTTAGAGATGCTGATTGAGCTGGTAATATAGATGACCGAAAGAGCACAACCGGTGGTGCATTCTTCCTCGGTGGTAGACTAGTCTCATGGATGAGTTGTATCTCTCACTCTACAGCGGAAGCAGAGTATGTTGCAGCTTTCATCAACTGCACTTAGACAATTTGGATGAAGCATGTATTAAATGGCTTCAAAGTTCTTGTATCTTAACCAGTAAGTATATTTTGTGACAATACTAGTGCAATTAACATCTCCAAGAATCCGGTTTTACATTCTAGAACCAAGCACTTTGAGCTTAAGTATCATTTCTTAAGGGAAAAGGTTCAGAACAAAGAGATTGCACTGGAACATGTTTCTAGTAAGGAGCAATTGGCAAACATATTCACCAAGCCTCTCCCAAAGACTACATTTATGTACTTAAGAGGTGAATTAGGGGTGTTTCCCCTTCAGGAGGTAAACTAAAAGCATATGCTCCGCATCAGTCAGGTAGTGCATAGTCAAATTTATTTTGGATTAATGTGTTGAAGGATGCTACTCCTCAAGGGGAGTAACATAATGGAACAAGGAAGCTTGTACCTCCACTTTGGCATTGCTGTCAAAGGGGGAGAAGATGTGAAGTGGAGAAGATATCTACAGAAAATGGGGAGAAGATGTGAAGCAAAGAAGATATCTTTGTTTATTGCCATCAATGCCAAAGGGGGAGATTGTTGGCATTGTGTGAACGGGTATGGAACCGGTATGTGGACATAATCACATTGTATGTTTTCATTGATGTCAATATTTTGAAGAAGTGAGAACCGACATATGAGAGAACCGGTAGAACACTGTGAACTGGCATTAGTGCCAAAGTGAAGCAGTGTGCTTATTCAAGGTGAACCGACATATGCTTATGGAAACCGGCACATGGAAGTGTTGTATGACTACTGGTTGGTAGTCTCAACTTCAAGGTTTCCAGTTTAAGTGCTTCAAGCCTATGTGGCTCAACCGGTGACATTGTGTGATGAGTTAGCATTGTAATGAAGAATAGATCATGTTGCCACGTCAACCTTGTGCACGTGAAGGATCTTGCATGAAAGATATTGTTCCTATCTACCTCGAGAATGTGTGAATTCTGTAAAATGGTGATAACATGTGATGGGTTATCAGCCACCATGAAATCGGTGAAAATGGATGATGGAGAATATCTTGAGATTGGATCAAGACTGTTGCAATTAATGGAGTGTTCTCAATGATCAGGATTGAACTGTTTGAATTCCTTAACCTACTAGGTTTAGGGTTTAGGGTTTATGCTACCGACCTATCTGTTTTCCTATAAGGTCGATGTTGTGTCTCTTTCTGAGGTTGTTGGCAAAAGTTGTGTGTGTGTATCCAAGAGAAGGGATACATGATTCTTGCCACACCAAAAGAAGAGAAGTGATACTTGTAGAGTGTAAGTGCAGAAGGTGAAGAGGAGCTTAAGCGGATCTGCATTGGCATTGAGTGATGTTACTAGATCATTGTAATCCCTGTTGATCTCTAACCACCTCAACAGTTGGAAAATCCCTTAATAGGGTAGCCTTAACCGGCCTACTGTAAATCCTTTAACAGGGTAATTCAAAGCTATTGATTTCGAAATCTTTTAGCTATTGAGTTCTTGAAATCCTCTAACAAGGTAACCTTTAATAGGGTTTAACCCTTAACTAAGTATTGTAGCCATCCTTTAACTGGGTGATCTTTAATAGGATTGGTTCCTAGCAGAACTTATTGTAATGTCTCTAACCAGACAAGGCTCCTAACAAAGTGGACTTCTAAAGAGTTCAAAAACAGCTTGTGGGTATTCATCCCCACCGTTGTTTTTCCCAGTTGGGTTTCCACGTGAAAAATATGTGTGTCATGTGTGATGCTTTTATCTTGTGATGCTTTCCTATTGTCTATCAAGCATATGATGGTTCTGTGTTTTATGTCTGTCAATAAAACATGTTGAACTAGCTATTATTATAATCTAATAATAGATTACATGTTTATGCATAAGGGTGAAATGGTATTGTAGTCTTGAGTTGAGTGAAAAGCTAAGTGAGTAACTGGTTAATACTTGTCTCAGTCATTCTTAGCTTTACCAATTGCACTCTATTTCAAACCAGTGTCACTGTTTGCCAGTCATTTGAAGTGTCTGCTGTCAAACCGGTTTAGGATTGTATTTTTGTCTGTACTGATTCAACCCCACTCTCAGTACCAGGTTAGTACTATCCATTCAACATTGAGTTATCATAAACCAATTACCAAAATAGTAGATATACCAATTAAGCACAAGCAACAATTAGAGAATAAATACCACCCACATGACACCTATATTTGTACATGGAAAACTTAGAAAAAGGGGAAAACCACAGTGAGAAGCCTACCCACAGTTAGATAATACTTCTGAATTAAGTATGTGAATACAAATTGAGGGGTCTGCACTTGCAGGAAGGCTGATAGCCTAGAGCACACTATTCATTACTAAAAGAGTCTCATTGACTACATAGAAATCTAGACTACAATCCAAAAGGAAGAATGAACTACAATGATAGCATCTCCTATGCCTGAATATAGTTCTGGTTAAGCTCAATATCAGAGGACTTAATGCTCTTAAATAAACCCAACTTGATCACCAATGATTGACCAAATCCTCTGCATGAATGATTAATACATTATTCACTCGCATACATCCTTTCCATATCCCTTATATTCCACCTTATGATCTACAATGAGATCTTACATCATATATATACAAACCCTCGACCATAAACAATCAGGTCAACCACCAAACAATAAAGCAATTACATAATTATAAAACATGTTAGCCTGAGACCAAACAAATAATATCCAACCCATAAGAAATCCTAGAAACACATCAAGAAGTCCAATCAACATGTTACATTAAGCTGGTCCAGAACCTAGATAGTAACAAACCCGATTTAGGTCCACACACACTAAAGCAATGATCCCAATTAGCCAACTTTCGAACATGATCACCATCAGCATCCCAAATCTCTAATAGAAGTCGCACCAACACCACTTATGCATAACATCAAATATATTCAACAGATCTTTGTCGGTGAAACCCTCACTGGATCAACAAACCAAGCTTATCAGCATATAAGATAGCATCCGATCACAAAATCAAAACCAACTAAATGAACATGAATCTGAGTAGCATGAATAGCAGATCTAAGCCAAAGCATACTAGAGTATACCAAATCACCATAATCTAATCCAACCAGAAACCAAACAACCTATCAGGACCAGAAGGATACCGGTAAACAACCAAAACAACTAGTGTTGACATCAATGACAAAACATCAATGCAACACATAATCAATTCCTCCAAATGGCCAACAATATCCCCCTTTGGCATTGATGGCAACACTAGATGTGAAAAATATCCAAGTGCCAAGAAAAGCCAAACAAATCTCCCACACAAGAATATAGCAATGAAGTTCTAATCCATACTCTCCCTGTAGATGATATCTTAGTTAAGTTCTTCAAATTTATCCCCCTAATGTATGTATCTCCTTAAGTTTTTCACATGAATATCTCTCCCCCTTTGACATCAATGCTACAAATCTAACATAAATATCAAAACAAAAACATAAACCACTGAATCACAAGGCTAACTACTCCCCCTAAGTAGTAGCATCACCACATCAATCTAGAATGAATAATATATTTGATAATGCATACCAAACTGATGCCAAATTGCATCAATTAGTTTTCTGTCGGAGGGGCAGAAACCCCTAATCTGTCTCTTAGGTACTCAAATGATTCCTTAGGCAAAGGTTTAGTGAAGATATTTGCAATATGCTCTTCAGTGTTCACATAAACCAATCTAACTTCATTTTCTTCCACCTTCTCCTTCAAAAAGTTAAACTTAATAGATATGTGCTTTCTCTTAGAGTGAAATACCAAATTCTTTGATATGTCAATAGCAGTAGAGTTATCAGAGTGAATAACTACTAGTCCATTGCAATGCACTTTTATTTCCTTCAACATTTTCTTCATCCATAGAACTTGTGTACAATTAGTAGCAGTAGCAACATACTCAACTTCAACAGTAGATAAAGTACATGATTGTTTCTTTCTTATCCATCAAATAAGTTTCTTTCCAAGAAATAAAGCTCCACCGGAAGTACTTTTCCGGTCATCAACACCACCTGCCCAATATGCATATGTATATGCACATAAAGTAAAGTCATCAAATTTAGGGTACCACAAACCATATTCAGATGTTCCTTGTAAGTATAGGTGTATTTCCAAACCATAATTCATAAGGTGTCTTACCGGTTTCCCCTTTGATATGAACTCTGTTGAATGTATAAACTAATGTGCTCACTACTTCTCTCCAGTAGATATGAGGTAGATTAGCTTCCATCAACATGGTTCTAGTAGCATCCAAGATAGTTTTGTTATTTCTTTCCACAACTCCATTTTGCTAAGGTGTCCAGGGAGCAAACAATTGTCTCCTTATACCATGCTTCTCACAAAAGTTATTAAACTCATTGGATGCAAATTCTCCACCATGATCTGACCTTAAGCACTTAATCTTCAATCTTGTCTCAGTTTCAACTTTAGCTTTAAATATTTTAAAATTTTCAAAAGCCTCAAGTTTCTCCCTTAGAAAAGTAACCCACATCATTTTAGAATAATCATCAATGATTAGCATAAAATATCTATCACCTTGAAAACTTTTAGTTCTAGCAGGTCCACATAAATTAGTATGAATAAAATCAAGAACAACATTAGATTTGTCTTGTATACTTTTAAAAGAGGTTCTGACCTATTTTCCCATTTGACATTCATTACATATTGGATTATAGGGCTTCACAATCTTAGGTATATCTATAACTTCCTTAGTTGAACTAATCTTTACCATGCAATCAAAATTCACATGACATAGCCTTTTATGCGAAAGCCAACCCTCATCAATTTGTGCAATCAAACATTTCTTCTCACCGGAATTCAAATAAAATATATTACCTTTTGTTTGAGTATGGGTTGCAATCTCCAAACCAGATCTATTAATGATTTTGCATTTTCCATCCTTGAATTGTAATTGAAATCCCTTATCCAACAACTGTCCTTCACTTAAAAAATTATGCCTTAAATATTCAACGTAATAAACATTATTAGTATTGTGCTTAGCATCTAATGATATAGTTCCTTTTCGTTTGATCATGCATGATTTGTCATGTCCAAATCTAACCAAACTGTTGGCATATGCACACTCCAATGAGACATTGTATGTGATTGAAGGTTTTGTCATTGATGGCAACCTTGCAATCCTATGACACCAGCAAAGGTATTATACCAGCATCAGCAGATCACACTCCACACCAGCACCGACACAGAAGAAAGGAAGTATACTGGCATAGAGGCCGACAGGATTTTGTTATATTTTGTTTATTATTGAAAATCTTCGTAAGCTGACTTGGCAAATTGTAAAATGACTCTTATATATAAAAGAGATCATTGTAGGCATTTGAGATAAGAGATGTAAGCATTAAGAAAAAATATTAGGCAGACCTATTATGCGAAGTATAGGTTAAGGGGCTTATGTAAGTAGTAGAGCAGCAACCGGTACTGGATCAAGCATTGAAGATGCTATTGTAAAACAGTACAAGATATTGGATTTGTATAATCCTCATTGTAAGTCAGTGAGACTTCTCATTGAGTAGTGAGCTCTAGGCAGTTGGCTTTCCTACATGTGCAGACGCCCATTGTAAGTAATATTCTCTTATTGGCCAGTGATTGAATATTGTGGGTCACAAATCCCACTGAGGTTTTTCCCACACCGGGTTTCCTTGTTAAAACCTTGTGTTATGGTGTGTTTTTCATGTGGATGTTCTTGATTCTGTTTATTGCATTATTTCTTGCATACCGGTACATTGTTATATTATGTTCTGCATGTTTTAAGTCAAGAAATTCTATATACCAGTTAGATACTGATTCAGCCCCCCCTCTCAGTATCTGTGGGATTCCTAACATAGACTACCATCAAATTCTTGCAAAGATAGAAACTTTCTTTTATCTCCAGTCATATGATGTGAACATCCACTATAAATTACCCATTCATCCTTATCTTCAATTTTAGCATCCAAGGCCTTCTCTTTAGGTACATTCTCTTTGAGTGTCGGATGATCTTCCTTGATAGCCAAGAACACCCATTCCTTTCCATTGCCAGAACCAGTAGTAGAGTCTTGTGCCAGTTCATCATCATAATTAGTCACACCTTCCTCATCTGCAAAGTAACATGATTTATCTCTGTTTTTCCTATACTTATACTTGTTCTAATATCTAGGGTTAGGCTTAAAAGATCTTCTAGCTCTTTCTTCAAATCTTGAATTCCTTTTAGGACATCTAGATGCAAAATGATCTTTCCTATTACATGCAAAACGTTTGAAAAGTGATTTTCTTTCATACTTACTTCCTACTTGTCCTTTAGGCACTGTTCTAGCAAATAGGGATTCAAGTTGCTTAAATTCTTCATCTTCTCTCTTCATATCATCCATTTCCTTTGCATACAAAGCTTTCCAATCTTTCTTGTTGTTTGATGATGTAAATGCATGAAAAACATGTTCACATTTCATAGCTCTAGAAAGTCCAAATTCTTCAAGCTCAAAAGCAGATAATTTCCCAACCAAGGTATCTCTATTGACAAAAGTATTAGCCATTGTTCTCAATTAATTAATTGCAATAGCCCCCATCTTATAAGCCGGTGGTAAAGCTCTCAAAACTTTAGAAAGCATTTCATCTTCACTTAGAGTTCCACCACAACATTGAATTCTCATGACAATTTCATTTACCCTTTCCATGAATTTAGTAATCCTTTCATCTTTTTCCATATTCAAATTTTCATATCTCACTAGGTAACCATCAAGTTTAGCCATCTTAACAGTAGGGTCACCTTCATTAAGAGTCTCCAACTTGTCCCATATAGCCTTTGTTGATGATTTGTTAGTCAATACCATTATTTGTTGATCAGAAAGTACACACAAGAGGGCTTCTCTATCTCTACAATCATTCTAAGGCTCCTTATCCAAGTTTGCCGAAAGAGGATTATTAGATGCTGGATTGAAAGGAGTAACTCCATTCTCCATTATTTCCCAAATTTTCTTACCAAGATATCTCAGATGAGTCTCCATCCGAATCTTCCATACTCTACAATTTGTTCCATAAAGCCTAGGAATATCTCTCCAAAAGATAGCAGTAGGTGAACTAGATGAATTTGAACTATTAGTCGCCATAGGATCTTCCTCAAGTGGTTAAGATTCTATTGAGAGGATCAGAGCTATGATACCAATTGTTAGACAATTCAAATAACTAGAAGATAACTGAGAGGGGGTGGGGTGAATCAATTATCACCAGATTACTGGAACCTTAAACAATTAAAACTTTAATATCGGAACACATAAGATCAATATCGGAATACATAAACCAATTACTGAAATAGTAGATATACCAATTAAGCACAAGCAACAACTAGAGAATAAATACCATCCACATGACACTTAGATTTGTACGTGGAAAACTCAGTAAAGGGAAAAACCACGGTGGGAATCCTACCCAAAGTCAAATAATAATTTTGTAGTAAGTATATGAATACAAATTGAGGGGTCTGCACTTGCAGGAAGGCCGACAACCTAGAGTGTTAGAGTATTCGGGTATTTACTTGATTAATTAAACAATATTTGTTTAATTATTTAAGTTCCCTTTATCTCTTTTACACTTAAGCTAACTTTAGGTGCATATAATTAATTATTTTAATTAATTATTATGTGCAAGCCTAAGGTTTTCCCTTTTTAGGGTTTCTTGACCTATTAGAGGTTATTTTTCTTTTCATTGTATTATCTTTTCACAATACATTTTTGGTGAATTGGAGCTCTCATATTTTGAGAATATTTTTCCTATGTTTTGTATGTTCTTCAGATTTTGCTTCATTGCTTCTCCTTGTAATAGGTTATTTGGCTGGCAGAAGATCTTCAGGCTACTATGGGGTTGTATTTCTCAACTCCTATATGGTATCAGAGCCTACATCTGCTGCTGCTTGTTCCTGATTTTTCAGAAGATTTTTTGGAGGGTTTCAAGCTTTTTTAAAGTTTTTTTTATTGGATCTGGGGTAGTTGTTTTGTTTCTGATCATTTTGTGCTCAAACGGACCTCACCGTTGTTTTTAGAACGCCCCAAAACCCCCATTTCCATATAGAATTTGTTAATTTTTGACAAATTTGGGTTCTGAAATTTTTTCTTTGATTTTGCCTTTTTTTTGCACGAATTTCAAGAAATTCATCAAAAAATCATTTAAAAAAAATCAAAGCAGTTTGGGCCAAAATAGATCTACCGTTGGCTTCCGAAGGGCATTTCCATTCATTTTGATATATAATTTGACCTATTTCAGTGACAAATGCATCTGAGCCATGTTTTTTTCATTGGCACGCTTTACGAGGCATAAAAATCCATACAGCTGTACCTGCAAATGCGTCAAAAAAATTTTGTAAAAAAAAAAATAAATAAATTATTTTTTTAAATTTTTAAATTTTTTTTTTTACCCTTTTTATGCTAAAAAAGAGGGGTTTGGTTTTTTGGCCATATCTTGGACATATGGAGTCGTTTTTTCGAAAACGAATAAGCGTCGGAAAGTTGGTTCCAAGCCGGACCTCGTCATGTTGGTAATTTTTTTCAATTAAAAAAAAAAATAAAAATATATATATATATATATATATATATATTTTTAATTTTTTAATTTTTTTTTTACCCTTTTTATGCTAAAAAAGAGGGGTTTGGTTTTTTGGTCATATCTTGGACATATGGAGTCATTTTTTCGAAAACAAATAAGTGTCGAAAAACTAGTTCTGAGCCAGACCTTGTCATATTGGTAATTTTTTCCAGTTTTTCTATTTGACTATGTTTTTGTTCCAGTCAATGTGGGGTCTCTTTTTTGCACTCCAGGAGCCATAGAATGAGCATCCGAACTTCATTTTTTGAAAAATTTATATCGTTGGAAAGCTTGTTCTATGCACTTTCCAGCCATTTAAATTTTATTTCTAGATTCTTCTCCATGCATATTTTATTTAGTTTTTTTCTTTTCAGCACTCTGGTGGATATCTTGATTGTTTTAGGTCCTGGGATCTCTTCTTTGGGTAGGCTGTCTCTATTTTGGTTCACATTTCTATTTCCAGTCTTCTTATCATTGTAGCTTATATTTATGCAAACACACTGAGATAAAGTGTCATCATGCATTATTTATTTGGAATCTTGCATATCTTGTGTCTTGTTGTACATGCACTACTTATAAAGTGCCATGAGGGGGTTGATGTTTGCCTGTTGTTTGCCATCTTCCTTTGTCCAGTGAGTGTTCCTTCCATGAAATTCACCTCATGATGTGTGTCAAAGAGTGTTCCTTCCACAACACCATGTACTTGTCTCAGCACCTTTGATGTTCTTGGATCTTCGTCATGCAGGTTTGTTTGGCTATCCTTTTTAGTGTTCTTGTCCCTCTCCCACTTCCGCATTATGGGGAGGTTTATCCTGTTGGTTCTATTGCTTCCATGGTTTGATTGATCAGCTCTTTAGGCTTTGGTGTTTTCATGCCATCTCTATCTTCGATTTCAGTTGTTTGTCTTGTTTGCCTTCTGATTCGAGTAGTGTCATTTGAGGGCACTCATACAGATTACAGTCTTCTCTACCTGATCATGTTCTATTTCAGTGGAGGTTCTTCAGATCAACAGTTATTCTTCGACAGAGTTTGCAGGTTCTTCATGCTTCAGTGGTATTCTTTTCCATCTCTTTTTGGGGTAGAGTTTTGTTCCCATGTGGTTTTCTCTATTTCTCTAGTTCATAGAGATTTCATTGTATTTGGATACCGGATCAGGCCTTGTTGCTGGGACTCATCTTATTGCTTTCATTAGTTGTTCTAGGTTTTAGCTTCTTGCTAAGTCTAGCTTAAGGGGGGGTGTTAGATTATTCGGGTATTTACTTGATTAATTAAACAAGATTTGTTTAATTATTTAAGTTCCCTTTATCTCTTTTACACTTAAGCTAACTTTAGGTGCATATAATTAATTATTTTAATTAATTATTATGTGCAAACTTAGGGTTTTCCCTTTTTAGGGTTTCTTGACCTATTAGAGGTTATTTTTCTTTTCATTGTATTATCTTTTCACAATACATTTTTCGTGAATTGGAGCTTTCATATTTTGAGAATATTTTTCCTGTGTTTTGTATGTTCTTTAGATTTTGCTTCATTGCTTCTCCTTGTAACAGGTTATTCGGCTTGCAGAAGATCTTCAGGCTACTGTGGAGTTGTATTTCTCAACTCCTATATAGAGCACATTGCTTATTACAAAAAGAGTCTCACTGACTACATAGAAATTCAGACTAGAATCCAAAAGGAAGAATGAACTGCAATGATAGCATCTCTTATGCTTGAATACAGTTATGATTAAGCTCAATACCGAAGCACTTAATCTTCTTACATAAACCCAACTTGATCACCAATGATCGATCAAATCCTCTGCATGAATGATTAATACATTATTCACTTGCATGCAACCTTTCCATATCCCTTACATTCCACCTTATGATCTACAATGAGATCTTACATCATATATATGCAAACCCTCAACCATAAACAATCAGGTCGACCACCAGACAATAAAGAAATTACATAATTACAAAACATGTTGGCCTGAGACCAAGCAAATAATATCCAACCCATAAGACATCTGGGAAACAAATCAAGAAGTTCAATCAACATGTTATATTAAGTCGGTCCAAAACCTAAATAGTACATGACCCAATTTAGGTTCACACATGCTAAAGCAGTGATCTCAATCAACCAAGACTCAAATACAATCACCATCAGCATCTTGAATCTCCACTAGAATCTGCACCAACACCACTTATACATAACATCAAAGATCTTCAACAAAGCTCTACTAGTGAAACCCTCACTGGATCAACAAACCATGCTTACCAGCATATAAGATAGAATCCGATCACCAAATCAAAACCAACTGACTGAACATAAATCTGACTAGCATGAATAATAGATCGAAGACAATTCTATAAGCCAAAGCATACTAGAGTATACTAGATCACCATGATCTAATCCAACCTGAAACCAAACAACCTATCGGGACCAAAAGGATACCAGTAAATAGCCAAAACAACTAGTGTTGACATCAACGACAAAACATCAATGCAACACATAATCAATTCCTCCAAATGGTAAACAATGATAAGGGTCAATTCATACTAGCATTTTCTATCCCTCTTGGTATTTAGACTACTCACTATGTTGAAGAAACAATGACCTTTAATGCTATAAATATTTCTCATTCTAGAAGGTTTAATAGATTCATCTTGAAAGGAGATGTTGGCAATTGATCATTTGAATTGAATCGGTAATGTGTGTTTGCTTGATGCAACTAGTATATTTTTGTTGAGTATAGAATTAGATTTATGTATGATGACTATTTTGTATGTTGTCATTGATGACAACTATGTTTCTTTAAGTCAACTAAGTCCTACAGTTCAACTGGAAAGGCTTAACCGGTTAGCAGAGACAATTTTTATCAAAACTGGTAATTAGAACTTCAACCAGTAAAAGACTAACAGTGTTACATTCTGACAACCGATACGTGAAAAATCATGAAGAATGAGATCATGCAGTTTTGCAGTAGCATTGAAGATTATCAAATGAAGATATGTTCGTGACCACATGTACAGATTCAATCAGGTGAATGAGATTTGTTTGACTGAATAGATTAGTTACTGAAGACTTAACCGATAGTGATGAAATTCACTCAGATTGGTAAAATGACACAGAATTGGATTTGTTATGTCGGTGGCCGACATAACTAAGGCATATATTGTAAGATTATATAGATACATTGAACCTAAGAAATTTTAACAAGTTCTAGCCAACCTAATGACGATTTTAAAATATGTGATGAGGTATGAAGTTGGATATATATATATATATGTATGAGCTTGAATGTAGAAGAAATCATTAGCGAATTTTGTATTCTTGATTGTGTAGTGATCATAGGAGTTCTAAGATGAAGTATATGTGATGTTTTAATGTTCTAAAGCGGGTTTTATCAGATATTGATGGTGTTATACTGAGATCACTTGTACTTGTTGTCTCCCTAATAGTTGCAACAAGAAAATCGTCTCACAAGGTCACTCCTAATAGCGTGTAGTCGGATCCTAACAGGTGTGATCATTAAAATCCTCTAACCAGGTGACACATTAACTTGTGTTTGCAAATTCCAGTAACTTGGGTAGCTCCTAGCAGGGATGGTTCTCATAGGCCTTATTGTATATCTCTTAACCAGGCTTAGACACTCCTAACAGGGTGTTCCCTTGACTGGGTGTTGTAGACCTTAACCGGCCAGATCTCTATACTGCAGATAGTGGATCTTATGGGTACTAACTCCCACTGTGGTTTTTTGTGAGGCCCTACCCTAACTCATCTTGACATTTTTTGTTATTTTCATATTTAGATTATTATGGATGCCTTATTTTATGCATTATGCATTTAGAACCTATATGATTCCATGACTTGGATCACATTGACGGATATTGATGCTTCATTTTATGCATTATGATTATGAAACTTTATATGTTGCTAGAATAGAATTATTTTGAAATGATGTATGTCATTATTGGATTTGCAGGACTTCATCCTGATAATAGAAATAGGATGCTTATTATATGAATGGTTCAATTTTGAGAATTATGATAATTGCTTATGTGGAATCAAATTTGAATGTATGAGATATTGAATTATTATTGTCAAATGTATGAGTGTTTGATGTGCAATGAAATCCATGTGTTTAATTATATATATAATTGAGATTATTTGGAATTACTAATGTGTTAATTGAGACGCGCAGGAAAATTATCCATGTGACCATGGAAATAATATGGAGAACCAAACCTAGACCAATGTACGTTTGTAAGCCAGGGGTTGTCTATTTGGAGAGACAACACCTTGTTTGTATTGTATTTTATTTGTGAAAGTAAATGATGCATGTGTGTTAATTTGATTTTATTTAATTGTGTAAACCTACAAGAGACAAATTTCATGTGTGATTTTTATATTGTATTTTATTGTGTCACTTGACACATGTGCTGATTAGTGTCATTGATTTTGACTTGTCTCTTGAAGGGAGTTTTGTTTCTACAAAAGCCATTCAAACACATGAGTGTGGTCCCAAATTTGTCTTGGGTAGGGAGTCTAGGGAGTGGTCAATTCAGGTTTGACCCGTAGTTTAACTTCAGTTGGGTTTCTAAGGGGTCAAATGGACTCCTAGGGTCAGTTTTAGGGCTTTTCCAAAGGTCCAAAAGGTATACCTATGGGTTAGGGGTATTTTTAATCATGTGACTACTTCCACGTGACTGTTTAGTCACCTCAAAAAGTGGTTTTCCCAAGGTGAGCGAAAATTCAACTTAGAAGGTTCCTCCTAGGATAGACAACCTTCCCTTTTGATGTCAAACTTTCTTCCACATCCTCTCTCACCTTTTCCCTTTCCAGTTTTAGCAACATGTAAGAGGTTGAGTTTTAGCAACATGTAAGAGGTTGGGAAAAGCAACCAATGGGAACTCTCACCTTACCCAAGGGGTTGGGAAGTGTGAAAGAGGCCTTCTTAGGCAAGGATTAGGGACTTACTGAGTAATCACCCACTCTCCATTGTTGGAGATTATGCAATTTTTGAAAATAGTTGTAGAATAGAATTCTTGGTGAAGTGTTGGTGAAGAGTTTTTGTGTGGATTTGGGCTACTCATCTCCAACTAAGTCTATCATACCTATTGGCAGATTAAGGTTGGTTTTACTTCCTTTTAAGTTATGTTGTTTATGTTGTTTTGAAAGAAAGAAATGCTTGTAAGAGGAGATGTGAATATGTAAATTGTTTTGTAGGAGAAAAATGTAAATTTTTCTTTCCTTGTTCTTTGTTTATGTGTTCTTGTTTTGGGAGTGTCCAAGGCCTCCTACTCTTGGGAGAGTAGGATGGTCTTGGGGTGGAAGAAGTATGACAGCCTTGGGTGAGAGGCTCTCCTTATGGAGAGTGATCTCAAGGGTGTCCTTTGTGACCCTTGCTGCATAGCCTTGTGTATGCATTTGGGGGTCATAAGGGGAGGAAATATGACTTTCATGCCTTTGGGGGGGGGGGGGGGCATAATGGTGTGGAGATGAATTTGTTGTATTTTGATTTGACATGAGGTGGCTTGAGTTTTATTATGCTTGCAGTCTCCCCAATGGTATTTAGTCCACTTCCACCTGTGAAAAGTTCATCACAATTTGTGGTGAGAGTGTAGCTTGGGATGGGAAAATGCATGTTGAGTGTTTGCCCTATATTTGTTGTGTTTGTTTGTTTGTTTGTTTGTGACCCGTCTAGTGCTTGTTTCTCCAAGCTCGGGGTTGGCTTCTAGTAAGCCTAGGCTGGGAAGTGAGCTCTCCATGGTCAAGTTGTATTTTATTGCAGGTTGCTTGGGATGGGAAGAAAAGATGAAGAGATTTGTTGTTGTTTTTGAGTTGCAGAAAAGTTTCAATGAAAAATGAATTTATTTGTAGCAAAAAAAAGAGAGCTATTGTTGTATTTATTTTCCAAAAGCAAAGAAGTGTATGTATTTATTTTATTCATAGTCTTATGGAAGGGGAATTCTAGTTGGGTTTTCAAACCCATTTGTAATAATATTTATTTTAATATGTTTAAAGGAATGTATTTCTTCAATTTGGTTAGTTTTACAAAAAAAAGAAACATGTCTATATTTGGGGATTAAATTCCTATTGCTATTGAAAATATTATATGTTTATTTATGTTTATTCAGCAAATAAAAGTTCATTTTATCCCTTAAGCAAAATGGAAATAGTCTCATATTAGATTCTAGCTTTATTTATGCTGCTACAAATAAATTAAATATGTTATTTGTTCTTTCATTTAATGCAGAAAATTAAATCTTATAGTAGTAGCCTATTTTAAGAAAAAATGGTTAGCATCTAGATATAGTTTTATTGTTATACCAGAAAAGATTACATTTAAGTTGCTATTTTATATGCATTTAAAATGTTATTTACAGAATATAAAATACTTTTCTTTTATGTCTTTTAGAAAAGAAAAAAAATAAAATATTATTCCACTATTATCATGCTATAAATGATCATGCTAATTCTTGCATGTAAAAATAAATTAACCAGAAAGGAAACTTATAATTTGACTAAGTGTTATTGAAATTTTATATGTACCTAAATTTGTGTATAAATATATGTAAATATATATTCACACACACACACACACACACACACACACACACACACACACACAATTAAAACATTTAAACATTATATGCTGGAAAAACCTTATATACATAAAATAAAATAGAATAGATATATATATGTTAAACTTTTTAAATATATATATATATATATAAAATAATAAACAAATTTTATTAGGGCTGGGCATACCCCTCGGCCTCGCGGAAGTGCCATGCGGGCGAGGGTAGGGAGGTGCCCCCACGCTGTGGGCGGCGACCCCCAGCGGCGGCTGCAACCACCTCTGTGGGCCGCAACCCACAAATGGGAAGCCTTAGCTCCCCCCATGGGTGGTGCTCCGTAGTGGTGGCGCAGCTGGTCTGCAGGCCACGACTCGCAGGCACGGTTGCGGTCGTCCCTGCAGGGAGCCCGCGGAATCCCCTCCTCCATTCCCCCTTCTCCTGCCTTCACACAAAAATATACGGCTTCAGCCCTATACCCCCCGCCCAAAAGAAAATATTGGAGACGCCTCCCATGGCCACCGCCCAATCTTCAACCTGCACCCACACACACACAACACACACAAAAATAAAAAAATAATAATTTTATCACACACATGCCCTAACCCTAATTTCGGGTTACGACAAACACACATGGGTTTTAAAAGAAAATGTGTGTGGGATATGAGTTAAAAAGAAGTTAGGGTTATCATATGGATTTTTAGAATTTTCTTTTAAAAAGTAAATTTAATAAAAAAGAAAAGAGGACCACCTCTTTATCCTTTGATTATATATATATATATATATGTGTGTGTGTGTGTGTGTGTGTGTGTATAGATGTACATTTTTACATTCCCTCTATACCTCTTATATAAATAAATTTATATATGTCTTAGATATATGGTATCTACATATGTATATATATGTATGTAGAATTTTATATTTATTTGGAACCAAATAGTTTAATTGCAAATTATTTATAACCACTTTCAAATATTATAGGAGGGAAGAAACATTTTAATAAGAAGTTTTAAATTTAAACTCCTGGGAGGATAAATCTTAGGGAATTAAAATGACCTATGTATGTCAAGTTGGCCCCCTTTTTAAACTTTAAATTATGAGGTATTTTAATTAATGGAAATTGTGTTTAATAGATTTACTTAAATCTAAGAGCTAGGACAAATTTATTTAGACCCTAGGTAATTAAAGAACTATATGAGATTATTAATATCCCCTCACAATTAATGTTGAGATTATTTGCTAAGTGAGTTTAATTATTTATTAATGGAAGATAATATTAATTCTGTTGGAGAATTATAATCCCGCTTTTAACTTAGATGGTTTTTTGTCAAATTGGTGTAGTTATTCGAATCACTGAAAACATAGCTAAGACTAAACTAGTTTTGCATTATTTTAATTAGGTTAGTTGTACTAGGTTAAGTATTTAAAAAAAAAAAAAATTATTCCATTTGTGCCCAAAAGTTTGGGCATGACATTT
Organism: Cryptomeria japonica; assembly: GCF_030272615.1. NCBI lineage: Eukaryota > Viridiplantae > Streptophyta > Pinopsida > Cupressales > Cupressaceae > Cryptomeria > Cryptomeria japonica. Next base: position 184,885,573 of record NC_081413.1, read on the forward strand.
TGGTATCAGAACCAGGTTACCAACACTAGGAACCTTACTCCATTACGTTTTGCTATAATTATTTAATTAATTAAATTATATTTATTTTTTAATTAGTTAAAATATTTCTCCAAAAAATATTTATTTATTTCATTTTATTTTATTTTCTTAAAAGGATGCCTCCAACTACGCGACAAGCTCGCAAACGTGGTAGAGGCCCTAGGCATGAATGCATGGCACACGAAGAGGTCAATAGGGAGGAATCGGTTCCAGAAGTGAACCCAAAAGCTCCTCCCGAATGACCAGTTGACTCGAACCATGACATCTTGGTAGCTCTACAGAACCTGATTGGTATAGTTTAGGATAGACTTCTGGCAGTAGATCATAATGTTGAGAACCAGGACTTAGGGAGCTGTAGAACAGTAGAATGGGAATGGAGTAGGAGTCCACCTCCTAATCCCGTAGAGAGTCAGGCTGGGCATGAGTCTGAGTCCGTTCACCTACCAGCACCACCTCCAGTCATAGCACCAGTGTATTATGAGAGGGCACATCGGGATCTAGAGGATCTAATCAGAGAGGTTATGCGGCTTTAGCCACCATCTTTTGGGGGATCTACCAATGGGGTAGAAGTAGAGGCATGGCTTTTGAGCCTAGATAGGTGCTTTGCATTGCGCTCTTATGAGAGCAATCTAAAAGCATGTGCAATGATCCACCTATTGTAAGGAATAGCCTCCACATGGTGGAGACAGGAAGAATATAAGTGTGGCTTAGTGATAGATACTCTCAGTTGGGAGATTTTCACAAAGAGATTCAGGGAGAGGTACTTATCAGAGCATTACAAACAGCGTAGGGTGGATGAGTTCCATGACCTCTAGCAGAAGGGTCTTTTAGTGATCCAGTACAAGAACAAGTTCTTTGAACTCTTACCATACGTAGACTACCTGAAAGATGAGAAGCTTCTCCTCAACCATTTTATCAGAGGGTTGAATTCCAGCATAGCAGGACCAGTGAGGATGGCTGCTCTAGGGAGCCTTCGAGTTGCCATGGAGAAGGCTTTGATAGTAGAGGAGAGTTAGGTCAGACCCCAGGACTTGAGGGATCGATTCCAGAACCATAACCCTACACCCCAGACTTACGGGTTCCAGAAACCCCATTGGAAGGGTAACAACAGACACACATCAGGGTTCTCCAAACCCCCTCCTCCGCAATAGTCACAACAAAACCAGAGGCAAAGGCCTCTGTAGAGCCAATAGGGCGCGAAGCACAAGCAATGGCAGTCACAGGGTCAAAGGTGAGATCAGAGATCTCAGGCTCCTTACACACCTCCAGCGAGGACTCAACAGTCCTCCAGGGGTGGGTATAGTGGTTCTAGCAGGATAGGGGGATAGTCTTTCTCCAGACCATAGGGAGTGCAGTTTTAGGCACGTGGTGCTTACTTCACATGTGGAGCCATGGGACACATGGCGAGAGAGTGTCCTCAGGGTCAGATGGTAGGCAGTTAGAGGATGGAAACATCAAAGCCGACAGTTGGGGATATGGACAAGTCCCATAGGGTCTTCGCAGTGGTTGACAACCGCCAGGCAGAGCATTAGGCCACGGTTATTGAGGTTGCAGGTATGATACGAGGTAGCAGTGTATCTATATTATTTGATTTAGGAGCTACTGACTCTTTTATATCTCCATTGGTTGTGGAGCATTGCGGGCTAGTGGAAATTAGACAAGAGGTCAGTTGGGAAGTGGAGTTAGCTTCAGGGGCTAGAGTGTCAGTGGAATCAGAGGTTAGGGGATGTCAGCTTCAAATTGGTAATACCACCACCTTAGTAGACCTTAGAGTTACACCACTCAGATCATATGGCATCGTACTTGGCATGGATTGGCTTTATGCCCACAGAGCCAAGATGGATTGTCACCTGAAAAGGATCGAGTGTGAGGATGATCATGGTTCTTCCATAGTAATCACTAGAATTCGGAGACCCGTGTCTCTTCGTATGATCTCCGCCATGCAGCTTAAGTGGAGCATGCAAAAGGGATGCCAGTTATTTGCCATCACCATTAGTGATAGAGAAGAAGAAGAAGAAAAGGAACCATCTATTGACGACCATCCTATCCTTAAGGGATTTTCAGACATATTTCCTTCAGAGTTACCCAGTATGCTGCCCTGTAGAGAGATTGATTTTCATATAGACCTTGTTCTAGGAGCCGAACCGATTTCTAGAGCACCATATAGGATGACCACAAATGAGCTTAATGAGCTCAAGATGTAGCTTGAGGAACTCCTAGAGAAAGGCCACATTCGTCCTAGTGTATCCCCTTGGGGTGCACCAGTCATCTTCATGAAGAAGAAGGATGGATCTCTCCGATTATGCATGGATTATCATTAGTTGAACAAAGTAACCATCAAGAACCGATATCCTTTGCCCAGGATTGACGATTTATTTGACCAACTTCAGGGTGCCAAAGTATTTTCCAAGATTGATCTAAAGTCAGGGTACCATCAATTTGAGGATATTGGATAGCGATATCCACAAGACCGCATTTTGCATTAGATATGGCCACTATGAGTTCACTATGGTTCCATTCAGTCTTACAAATGCCCTAGCTTTTTTCATGAGTCTCATGAATGGAGTATTCCGCACATTCTTTGACCATTTTGTGATTGTGTTTCTCGATGACATATTGATATATTCATGGAATGAGGAGGAGCATGAGGAGCACCTGAGATAGGTTTTGCAGTGTTTGAGGGATAATCAGTTGTATGGCAGTTTGTCGAAGTGTGCTTTCTTTAGAATCAAGGTCAAATACCTTAGTCATGTTATATCCAGTGATGGGATCTTAGTAGACCCATCAAAGATCAGAGCCATTATGGATTGGCCAGTGCCAACTAGTGTAACAAAGGTTAGGAGCTTCATGGGCTTAGCAGGTTATTATCGACATTTTGTTGAGGGATTCTCTAGAGTCGCTCATCCTATTACTTCTCTTTAGCGTAAAGGGAAGAAATTTGAGTGGACGGAGAAGTGCGAGAAGGCCTTTCAGGAACTTAAAAAGGCACTTACTAGCACACCTATCCTCGTAGTGCCAGATCCCTCAGCTGACTTCATGGTTTGCACAGATGCTTCCCTAGAGGGTTTAGGAGCAGTCCTTATGCAGGGTGGCAGAGCTATAGCTTTTGAGTCTAGGAAACTCAAGACTCACGAGCTTAATTACCCTACTCATGACCTTGAGCTGGCAGTAGTAGTACATGCACTTGTGAGGTGGAGACATTTCCTTTTGGGTCATCATTTTGAGCTGCACTCAAACCATCAAAGTCTTCTGTACATATTCACTCAGCTGAATCTTAATGCACATCAGAGGAGATGGATGGAATTCTTATGCGAGTATGATTTTGACATTCACTACATCAAAGAGAAAGAAAACGTAGTTGTAGATGCTTTGAGTAGGAGACGTCATGAGGTATACACCATATCTATGGGCACGGATTTGAGAGATTGGATAATGCAGTAGTTGCTAGACGATGGATGGTATTTAGAGGTTTGCTAGGCTATACAAACTCAGGAAACTTTAGAAGGAAAATATGTGGATTATTCCTTAGAGTCTAATGGATTATTACGCCATAGAGGGTGCATCTATGTACCTTCTTCCGGGGAATTGCAGGAGTTCATTATCATAGAGGCTCATAGAGCTCCTTATGCAGCACATCCCGAGGTTAAGAAGATGCATGCAGACTTGAGGGAATTATACCATTGGCCAGGAATGCGTCAGCTTATTACTGAGTTGGTAGCCCGATGCCTCAAGTGTCAGAGAGTCAAGGCGGAGCACCGCCATCCAGGTGGGTTGCTCCAATCTCATGCCATACCAGAGTGGAAGTGGGATACTATATCCATGGATTTCATCATTGGTCTCCCTATGTCATCTCGTCGCCATGATGCCATCTTGGTGATGGTTGACAAGTTGACCAAAGTGGCCCACTTTTCACCATTCATACCACCTTCATAGCACCAGTAGTAGCACAGGTGTTCTTGCGAGACATTATCAGACTTCATGGCGTTCCCTGCAAGATTATTTCCGATAGGGATTCCCTCTTCACTTCTTCCTTTTGGAAGGCATTATAAGCAGCTATGGGCACCAAGCTCAATTTCAGTATAGCCTATCATCTAGAAATGGATGGCCAGACAGAGAGGGTTAATTAGGTGCTAGAGGATATGCTTTGCATGTACGTCATGGATCACCAGACCAGATGGGAAGAGTACCTTCCCTTAGTGGAGTTTGCCTATAACAATGGGCATCACACCGCTTTAGGGATGCCACCCTATCAGGCATTATATGGCAGACCTTGTAGGACACCATTGAGTTGGGACCACATAGAGGACAAAGTTGCTATTGGTCCTGAGATAGTTCGGGATATGGAGTAGTAGGTGGATTTGATTAGGTAGCATCTTAGAGAGGCACATGATAGACAGAAGAAATATGCAGATGTGAAGAGGATAGATCGTAGCTACTTGGTTGGAGATAGAGTCTTCTTGAGAGTGCGACCGCATAAGAGTCTAGTCGATTATGGAAAGGGTTCTAAGCTCGCACCTCGATTTGTAGGACCATTTGAGATCCTTGAGAGGATAGGACCAATTGCCTACCATTTAGCATTGCCACCTAGCCTATCATGCATCCATGATGTGTTTCATGTTTCAGTTTTGAGGAAGTATATCTATGATGAGTCTCATATTCTAGATTGGGATGCCTTGCAGGTGGAGTCAGACAGGCAGCTAGCTTTGGAGCCCATTCGTATTTTGGCACACCGGACGCTGGGCCTTCGAGGTCGAGAGCTGGACCAGGTTAGGGTCCAGTGGGATTGTTATGATGAGGTTACATCCTCATGGGAGGATGCAACACGTATGAGATCACAGTACCCCCACCTTTTTGATGAACTCCAAGAGCAAGTTCATGCCTAGAGGGGGAGGATGTGAGGCCCTACCCCGACTCATCCTGACATTTTTTTTTATTTTCATATTTAGACTATTATGGATGCCTTATTTTATGCATTATGGATTTAGAACCTATACGATTCCATGACTTGGATCACATTGATGTATCATGGAATGAGGAGGAGCATGACGAGCACCTGAGACAGGTTTTGCAGTGTTTGAGGGATAATCAGTTGTATGGCAGTTTGTCGAAGTGTGCTTTCTTTAGAATCGAGGTCAAATACCTTAGTCATGTTATATCTAGTGATGGGATCTTAGTAGACCCATCAAAGATTAGAGCCATTATGGATTGGCCAGTGCCAACTAGTGTAACAGAGGTCAGGAGCTTCATGGGCTTAGCAGGTTATTATCGACATTTTGTTGAGGGATTCTCTAGAGCCGCTCATCCTATTACTTCTCTTTAGCGTAAAGGGAAGAAATTTGAGTGGACAGAGAAGTGCGAGAAGGCCTTTCAGGAACTTAAAAAGGCACTTACTAGCGCACCTATCCTCGTAGTACCAGATCCCTCAGTTGACTTCATGGTTTGCACAGATGCTTCCCTAGAGGGTTTAGGAGCAGTCCTTATGCAGGGTGGTAGAGCTATAGCTTTTGAGTCTAGGAAACTCAAGACTCACGAGCTTAATTACCCTACTCATGACCTTGAGCTGGCAGTAGTAGTACATGCACTTGTGAGGTGGAGACATTTCCTTTTGGGTCATCATTTTGAGCTACACTCAGACCATCAGAGTCTTCAGTACATATTCACTCAGCCAAATCTTAATGCACGTCAGAGGAGATGGATGGAATTCTTGTGCGAGTATGATTTTGACATTCACTACATCAAAGGGAAAGAAAACATAGTTGTAGATGCTTTGAGTAGGAGACGTCATGAGGTATACACCATATCTATGGGCACGGATTTGAGAGATCGGATAATGCAGTAGTTGCTAGAGGATGGATGGTATTTAGAGGTTTGCTAGGCTATACAAACTCAGGAAACTTTAGAAGGAAAATATGTGGATTATTCCTTAGAGTCTAATGGATTATTACGCCATAGAGGGTGCATCTATGTACCTTCTTCCAGGGAATTGCAGGAGTTCATTATCAAAGAGGCTCATAGAGCTCCTTATGCAGCACATCCCGGGGTTAAGAAGATGCATGCAGACTTGAGGGAATTATACCATTGGCCAGGAATGCGTCAGCTTATTACTGAGTTGGTAGCCCGATGCCTCAAGTGTCAGAGAGTCAAGGCGGAGCACCGCCATCCAGGTGGGTTGCTCCAATCTCATGCCATACCAGAGTGGAAGTGGGATACTATATCCATGGATTTCATCATTGGTCTCCCTATGTCATCTCGTCGCCATGATGCCATCTTGGTGATGGTTGAAAAGTTGACCAAAGCGGCCCACTTTTCACCATTCATACCACCTTCATAGCACCAGTAGTAGCACAGGTGTTCTTGCGAGACATTATCAGACTTCATGGCATTCCCTGCAAGATTATTTCCGATAGGGATTCCCTCTTCATTTCTTCCTTTTGGAAGGCATTATAGGCAGCTATGGGCACCAAGCTCAATTTTAGTATAGCCTATCATCCAGAAACAGATGGCCAGACAGAGAGGGTTAATCAGGTGTTAGAGGATGTGCTTTGCATGTACGTCATGGATCACCAGACCAGATGGGAAGAGTACCTTCCCTTAGTGGAGTTTGCCTATAACAATGGGCATCACACATCTTTAGGGATGCCACCCTATCAGGCATTATATGGTAGACCTTGTAGGACACCGTTGAGTTGGGACCACATAGAGGACAAAGTTGCTATTGGTCCTGAGATAGTTTGGGATATGGAGCAACAGGTGGATTTGATTAGGTAGCATCTTAGAGAGGCACATGATAGACAGAAGAAATATGTAGATGTGAAGAGGATAGATTGTAGCTACTTGGTTGGAGATAGAGTCTTCTTGAGAGTGCGACCGCATAAGAGTCCAATCCATTATGGAAAGGGTTCTAAGCTCGCACCTCGATTTGTAGGACCATTTGAGATCCTTGAGAGGATAGGACCAGTTGCCTACCATTTAGCATTGCCACCTAGCCTGTCATGCATCCATGATGTGTTTCATGTTTCAGTTTTGAGGAAGTATATCTATGATGAGTCTCATATTCTAGATTGGGATGCCTTGCAGGTGGAGTCAGATAGGCAGCTAGCTTTGGAGCCCATTCGCATTTTGGCACGCCGAACGCTGGGACTTTGAGGTCGAGAGCTGGACCAAGTTAGGGTCCAGTGGGATTGTTATGATGAGGTTATAGCCTCATGGGAGGATGCAACACGTATGAGATCACAGTACCCCCACCTTTTTGATGAACTCCAGGATGAAGTTCATGTGTAGAGGGGGAGGATGTGAGGCCCTACCCTGACTCATCCTGACATTTTTTTTTATTTTCATATTTAGACTATTATGGATGCCTTATTTTATGCATTATGGATTTAGAACCTATATGATTCCATGACTTGGATCACATTGATGTATATTGATGCTTCATTTTATGCATTATGATTATGAAACTTTATATGTTGCTAGAATAGAATTATTTTGAAATGATGTATGTCATTATTGGATTTGTAGGAATTCATCTTGATGATAGAAATAGGATGCTTATTATATGAATGGTTCAATTTTGAGAATTATGATAATTGCTTATGTGGAATCGAATTTGAATGTATGAGATATTGAATTATTATTGTCAAATGTATGAGTGTTTGATGTGCAATGAAATCCATGTGTTTAATTATATATTTAATTTTGATTATTTTGAATTACTAATGTGTTAATTGAGACGCACAAGAAAATTATCCATGTGACCATGGAAATAATATGGTGAACCAAACCTAGACCAATGTATGTTTGTAAGCCAGGGGTTGTCTATTTGGAGAGACATCACCCCGTTTGTATTGTATTTTATTTGTGAAAGTAAATGATGCATGTGTGTTAATTTGATTTTATTTAATTGTGTAAACCTAAAAGAGACAAATTCCATGTGTGATTTTTATATTGTATTTTATTGTGTCACTTGACACATGTGCTGATTAGTGTCATTGATTTTGACTTGTCTCTTGGAGGGAGTTTTGTTTCTACCAAATCCATTCAAACACATGAGTGTAGTCCCAAATTTGTCATGGGTAGGGAATTTAGGGAGTGGTCAACTCAGGTTTGACCCGTAGGTTAACTTCAGTTGGGTTTCTAAGGGGTCAAATGGACTCCTAGGGTCAGTTTTAGGGCTTTTCCAAAGGTCCAAAGGGTATACCTATGGGTTAGGGGTATTTTTAATCATGTGACTACTCCCATGTGACTGTTTAGTAACCTCAAAAAGTGGTTTTCCCAAGGTGAGCGAAAATTCAACTTAGAAGGTTCCTCCTATGATAGACAACCTTCCCTTTTGATGTCAAACTCTCTTCCATATCCTCTCTCACCTTTTCCCTTTCCAGTTTTAGCAACATGTAAGAGGTTGGGAAGAGCAACCAATGGGAACTCTCACCTTGCCCAAGGGGTTGGGAAGTGTGAGAGAGGCCTTCTTAGGCAAGGATTAGGGACTTACCGAGTAATCACCCACTCTCCATTGTTGGAGATTATGCAATTTTTGAAAATAGTTGTAGGATAGAATTCTTGGTGACGTGTTGGTGAAGAGTTTTTGTGTGGATTTGGGCTGCTCATCCCCAACTAAGTCTATCATACCTATTGGTAGATTAAGGTTGGTTTTACATCCTCTTAAGTTATGTTGTTTATGTTGTTTTGAAAGAAAGAAATGCTTGTAAGAGGAGATGTCAATATGTAAATTGTTTTGTAGGAGAAAAATGTAAATTTTCCTTTCCTTGTTCTTTGTTTATGTGTTCTTGTTTTGGGAGTGTCCAAGGCCTCCTACTCTTGGGAGAGTAGGATGGTCTTGGGGTGGAAGAAGTATGACAACCTTGGGTGAGAGGCTCTCCTTATGGAGAGTGATCTCAAGGGTGTCCTTTGTGACCCTTACTGCATAGCCTTGTGGATGCATTTGGGGGTCATAAGGGGAGGAAATATGGCTTTTATGCCTTTGGGGGGGGCATAATGGTGTGGAGATGAATTTGTTGTATTTTGATTTGCCATGAGGTGGCTTGAGTTGTATTATGCTTGCAGTCTCCCCAATGGTATTTGGTCTACTTCCACCTGTGGAAAGTTCATCACAAGTTGTGGTAAGAGTGTAGCTTAGGATGGGAAAATGCATGTTGAGTGTTTACATTATATTTGTTGTGTTTGTTTGTTTGTTTGTGACCCGTCTAGTGTTTGGTTCTCCAAGCTCGGGGGTGGCTTCTATTAAGCCTAGGCTGGGAGGTGAGCTCTCCATGGTCAAGTTGTATTTTATTGCAGGTTGCTTGGGATGCGAAGAAAAGATGAAGAGATTTGTTTCTATTTTTGAGTTGCAGAAAAGTTTCAATGAAAAATGAATTTATTTGTAGCAAAAAAAAGAGAGCCATTGTTGTATTTATTTTCCAAAAGCAAAGAAGTGTATGTATTTATTTTATTTATAGTCCTATGGAAGGGGAATTCTAGTTGGGTTTTCAAACCCATTTGTAATAATATTTATTTTAATATGTTTAAAGGAATGCATTTCTTCAATTTGGTTAGTTTTACAAAAAAAAAAGAAACATGTCTATATTTGGGGATTAAATTCCTATTACTATTGAAAATATTATATGTTCATTTATGTTTATTTAGCAAATAAAAGTTCATTTTATCCCTTAAGCAAAATGGAAATAGTCTCATATTAAATTCTAGCTTTATTTATGGTGTTGCAAATAAATTAAATATGTTATTTGTTCTTTCATTTAATGCAGAAAATTAAATCTTATAGTAATAGCCTATTTTTGTTAAAAAGGGGTTAGCATCTAGATATAGTTTTATTGTTATACCAGAAAAGATTACATTTAAGTTGTTGTTTTATATGCATTTAAAATGTTAGTTACAAAATATAAAATACTTTTCTTTTATTTTCTTTTATGCCTTTTAGAAATATATATATATATATATATATATATATATATATATATATATATATATATATATATATATATATTATTCCACTATTATCATGCTGTAAATGATCATGCAAATTCTTGCATGTAAAAATAAATTAACCAGAAAGGAAACTTATAATTTGACTAAGAGTGTTATCTAAATTTTATATGTACGTAAATTTGTGTATAAATATATGTAAATATATATTCACACACACACACACACACATACACTCACACATATATATATATCAATATATTTATACATACATTTAAAACATTTAAACATTATATGCTGGAAAAACCTTTTATACATAAAATAAAATAGAACATATATATATATATATATATAAATGTTAAACCTTTTCTAAAAAAAAAATAATAAACAAATTTTATTAGGGTTGGGCATACCCCTCAGCCCCGTGGAAGTGCCATGCAGGCAAGGGTAGGGAGGTGCCCCCACACTATGGGCGGTGACCCCCAATGGCGGCCACAGTCACCTCTGTGGGCCGCAACTCATAGACGAGAAGCCTTGGCTCCCCCTGTGGGCGGTGCTCCACAATGGCGACACAACCGGTCTGCGGGCCGCGTACCGCAGCGACGGCCTTGGCCGCCTCTGTAGGCCGCGACCTACAGGCACGACTACAACCATCCCTATAGGGAGCCTGCGGAATCCCCTCCTCTATTCCCCCTTCTCCCACTTTCGCACAAAAACATACGGCTTCGGCCCTGCACCCCCCACCCAAAGGAAAATATGGGAGACACCTCCCATGGCCGCCGCCCAATCTTCAACCCGCACCCACACACACACAGCACACACGAAAAGAAATTTTATTTTTTTTTATCACACACATGCCCTAACCCTAATTTTGGGTTAGGGCAAACACACATGGGTTTTAAAAGAAAATGTGTGTGGGATATGAGTTAAAAAGAAGTTAGGGTTATCATATGGATTTTTAGAATTTTCTTTTAAAAAGTAAATTTAATAAAAAAGAAAAGAGGACCACCTCTTTATCCTTTGATTATGTGTGTGTGTGTGTGTAGATGTACATTTTTACATTCCCTCCATATCTCTTATATATGTCTTTTATATATATATATATATATATATATATATATATATATATATATAATTTTATATTTATTTGGAACCAAATAGTTTAATTGCAAATTATTTATAACCACTTTCAAATATTATAGGAGTGAAGAAGCATTTTAATAAGAAGTTTTAAATTTAAACTCCTGAGAGGATAAATCTTAGGGAATTAAAATGACCTATGTATGTCAAATTGGCCCCCTTTTTAAACTTTAAATTACGAGGTATTTTAATTAATGGAAATTGTGTTTAATAGATTTACTTAAATCTAAGAGCTAAGACAAATTTATTTAGACCCTAGATAATTAAAGAACTATATGAGATTATTAATATCCCCTAACAATTAATGTTGAGATTATTTGCTAAGTGAGTTTAATTATTTATTAATGGAAGATAATATTAATTCTGTTGGAGAATTATAATCCCACTTTTAACTTAGATGGTTTTTCGCCAAATTGGTGTAGTTATTGGAATCACTGAAAACATAGCTAAGACTAAACTAGTTTTGCATTATTTTAATTAGGTTAGTTGTACTAGGTTAAGTATTTAAAAAAAAAAAAATTATTCCGTTTGTGCCCAAAAGTTTGGGCATGACATTTTTCCCATTTGGGTTTTCCACATATAAACTCTTGTGTCATGTGGTTTATTCTTTATGTGATGATTGCATACTTGGTGTTTTTTTTTATATTCCTATTGAGTTTTAAGTTGGTAAAATTGGTAATCAAATTTGTATTGTTTTCACTTGCACTAATTCACCCCCTCTCTCAGTGCCTTATAAGTTCATCAATTGGTATCAGAGCTTAACTTCCTTAAGGTTTAACTGCTTGGAAGGGATCTCTAATCCTAAGGCACATATGGTTGAAGGAATGAGTTACCGAGAGATGGATAAGGAACTTTTAGAAAGCACAAAAGAGATAGAAACCCTAAGAGGCAAGTACAAGACATCACTAGCTAAAATGAAAGAATTGACTGAACAATTGTTGGAGATCTCTGAAAGCAGTTCTTCAGATGGGGTTAACATTGATGCATTTGTTGAAGAAGTGGAGAAGCTAAATGGTGAGAAGACTAACTTGAGAAGAGAGATAGAAGCACTTATAATCCAGATGAGTGAGGAACTTGAAGCTAGAAGAAAGGTTGAGGATCAGATCTAAGGTAAAGAGCATGAAAATTTAAACTTTAATACCGAAACCCAAAAGATCAATACCAGAATGCATCACCAAATACCGAAATAGAAGATAAACCAATTAAGCATAAGCAATAATCAAAGAATAAATAACATCCACATGACACAAAAATTTATACATGGAAAACCTGATAAAGGGAAATAACCACGATGGGAAGCCTACCCACAGTCAGATAATACTTCTGCAGTAAGTATGTGAATTACAATTGAGGTGCTTGCACTTGCAGGAAGGCCAACAACCTAGAGCGCATTGCTCATCACAAAAGGAGTCTTACTGAATACACAAAAATCCATACTACAATCCAGAGAAATGAATGAACTGCAAAGATAGCATCTCCTATGCTTGAATAGAGTTTTGGTTAAGCTCAATACTGGAGGAATAAATCTTCTTACATAAACCCAACTTGATCACCAATGTTCAACTAAATCCTCTGCCTAAATGATTATTACATTATTTGTTCCTTACATATCCATATCCCATACCATGATGATCTGCAATGAGATCTTACATCATATATATATACAAACCCTCGACCATAAACAATCAGGTTGACCACTAGACAATAAAAAAATTATATAATTACAAAACATGTCGGCCTAATACCAAACAAATAATATCCAACCCATAATAAATCCCATAAACACATCGAGAGGTCCAATCCACATGTTACATTAAGCCGATCCAAAAACCTAGATACACCGAGACCCAATATAGGTCCATACATGCTAGAGCAATAATCCCAATCAACTAAGTCTCGAACACAATCACCATCACCATCCTAAATCTTCACTAGAAGCCACACCAACACCACTTATGCATATCATCAAAGATATTCATCAAATCTCTACTGGCGAAACCTTCGCCGGAACCACAAACCAATCTTTCTAGAAAACATGATAGCATCCGATCACCAGAACAAAACCAACTGACTAAACATGAACATGAGTAGCATGAATAAGCCAATTCTATAACCCAAACATACTAGAGCATACCGAATCATGCTAGATCAAATCCAACCAGAAACCAAAAATCCTACTAGGACCAAAAGGGTACCGGTAAAGCATCTCAAACAACTAGTGTTGACATCAATGACAAAACATCAATCCAACACATAGTTGTATACACCTAAAAATGGTCTAAAGATAATTAATTAAATAAGCAATTATTTAATTAATCCCCCTTCCTAATTTAATTGAATTCATTAGCAATTTGATTAAATTCTCCCTTTCCTCTACTTATTAATAAATATAAGGATTTATCTAATAGGTTCATTTCAATAGTCCCCTTTGATTAATTAATCTTCCCCCCATTTCAATCAATTATTCTAATCCCCTAATTAATTAAAACAAATCAATTTATGAGTTGTTGAGAATTAATTAGTCTTTTCCTATTATTTGAATTTTTAAATTCAAATTACCCACATGCCTCCTAACTTATAACCACCTAACCTAACCATCTCTCTAACCTAACCCATTCCACCTAACCTTGGGTTTAACCAACCCTATCCTATCTTGCACATTCTGACCTCCTTATCTTAACTTCCTATGGTGTGGATATTCTTCCCTTGAGACACATGGAACTTTAGCTACATGTCTCCTCTCTTGGACACTTGCCCTTTTATGAGAAAGTCTTCTTGACACTTGTCACCACAGAGATGACAAGTGTCCTTTCCTCCAACCTCCTTCAATTTCACCCTTTATATCTTCAGACTCAATCTTAACCATTGATTCCTGCCACCTCACCCTTGGCCTTGGAAATCCTATAAGTATCCTCTATTTTGGAGCACAAAAGATCCCATATCATTATCAATTTAGGCATTGTTACTATAGGCATATCATTTGAGAATTGTTGTTATAAGAAATTGCATCTTAGATTTAGTTTAATTTAATCATTTTCTAGCATAATTGTTGAATCATGTAGCTTAATCAATCTCTTTTCTAGTTTAATTGCATCATCATCATAGCTTAATCATGCATATCATTGGCTTAATTAGTGTCTTGGATCAATCTAGCATAATCAATCTCATCTTTGCATATCATTGTCATTTCAAATCCTCCATCTAGGCATAGTCAAGTCACTGAGATTGCTTATCCAGATCTGAGAGAAAATCCATACTCGCATCTCTTAGGAGGTGATAGGTCATTTTGTCATGGTTCATCTTTCATTTGCTTCTTATTTTCTAACCACACTTGTAATGATCTATTGAGTGTTTTGTGTTGCAGATGTAGGTATCACACTTCACAAGCACGACAATAATCAATTCCTCCAAATGGCCAAAAATTTGCCCCTTTGGCATTGATGGCAACACTAGATGTGAAAAACATCAAAGTGCCAAGGAATGCCAAATAAGTCCCCCCCAATGGAAGAGAACCAACAATCTCCCACTTAAAGATATAGCAATAAAGTTATGAAACAAAGACCAAACTACTCCTGTGAATGATATCTCTGTAAAGCTCTGTTATTCACATATATCTCTCCCCCTTTGACATCAATATAAGAAATCTGACAAAAATATCAAAGAAAAAGAAAAAGCCACTGAAATACAAGGTTGACTACCCCCCCTAAGCAATAGCATCCCCACATCAATGTTGAAATGAATAATATATCTAATAATGCATACTAGACTGATGTCAAATAACATTAATTAGTTCTCTATCGGAGGGGTAAAAACCCCTAATCTATCTCTCTGGTACTTAAATGATTCTTTAGGAAAAGGTTTAGTGAAAATCTCTACAATCTGTTCTTTAGTGTTCACATAAACTAGTCTAACTTCATTTTCTTCCACTTTCTCCTTCAAAAAGTTATACTTGATAGATATGTGCTTTGTCTTAGAGGGAAATACCACAGTCTTTGATATGTCAATAACAATAGAGTCACAATGAATAACTACCGGTCCAATGCAATGAACTTTAATATCCTTCAACATTTGCTTCATCCATAGAGAATGTTTATAGTTAGTAGCAACATCAACATACTCAGCTTCAACAGTAGATAAAGAAGTACATGATTGTTTTCTTGTTGATCCATGAAACCAACTTCTTTCCATGAAAGAAAGCTCCACCGGATGTACTTTTTGGTCATCAACATCACCAACCCAATTTGCATCTGTATATGCACATAAAGTAAAGTCATCATCCTTAGGGTACCACAAACCATATTCAGGTGTACCTTGCAAGTGTCTAAAAATTATTTTCACTGCACTCTCATGATTTTCTCTAGGATCACTCTAAAATCTAGATGCAATACAAACAAAATTTATTATGTCAAGCCTAGTCTAAATCAAATATAGCAGACCTCCAATCGTAGATTTTTATCTTGTAGGATTTACCGGTGCAAAAACATCTTTCCTTGTCAATTTATCACTTGTAACCATAGGAGTACTTACCGGTTTAGAATCTACCATACCAAATTTATTCAACAATTCCCTAGCATACTTAGTTTGACAGATGAAAATACCTTTATCAGTCTGAGTAATCTGCAAACCTAAGAAAAATTTCATTTCCCCAATCATAGACATTTCAAAATCTTTCTCCATATTCTTAGAAAATTCCATGCACAACTTATCTTCACCTCCAAAAATGATGTCATCAACAAATACTTCAATAATCAGTATATCATCATTAGTGACCTTATAATATAGATTATTATTAGCATTACTTTTAGTGAATCCAAGCTTTAAAAGATATTTATCTAACCTTGCATGCCAAGCTCTAGGTGCTTGTTTCAATCCATATAAAGCTTTCCTTAACCTTCAAACCATGTTTGTATCATCTAAAAGTGAAAAAACATCAGGTTTCTCAATATAAACTTCCTCATTATGATCCACATTCAAAAATGCACACTTGACATCCATCTGATAAACCTTGTAGTTTTTATGTGCAACATAGGCAAGAAACAATCTTACAACTTCAATCCTAGCTACAACTGCAAAAGTTTCACCATAATCAATTCCTTCCTTCTAAGAATATCCTTTACAAACAAATCTAGCTTTATTCCTTACAACTTGTCCATCTTCATTCAATTTATTCCTAAAAACCCATTTAGTTCCAATAATATTCTTATTTTTAGGCCAGGGAACTAAAGTCCATGTATTATTCTTCTCAATCTGATCTAATTCTTCTTCCATAACTTTCATCCAATATTCATCTTTGCGTGCTTCAATTACTGATACCGGTTCAACTTGACAAATTAAACATACCTTAATAGTTGCCAATATCCTTCTTGTCATCACTCCATTGTTCTTATCCCCAATGATCTAATCTTCTAAACAATTTAATCTCACATACCTAGGAGTCTTCTGACTCTCTGTTCCTCTTCTCGGTTCTTTAGCTACTGTTGAATTTTTTGATACTGCCAGAGTAACTGGCTCAACATTATGTTCTAATAAAGGTGCTACTAGTTCAAATATGATCATTTCCATTGTCGGTTCTTGCTTATAAACATTGATTTGACTTTTATTCAGCTTATCCACCTTAACATTAGCACTCTCCACAATTCTCTGCAATCTCTTGTTATAACATTTATATGATTTTCTTTCATTACAATAACCAAGAAATATTCCTTCATCACATCTATGATCAAATTTTCCAATGATATCATCTCTCCCAAAAATTATGAAATATTTAACTATAGGTGTATTGCCAAACCATAATTCATAAGGTGTCTTACCAGTTTCTCCTTTGATATGTACTCTGTTGAATGTATTAACTGTTGTGCTTATTTCTTCTCTCTAGTAGATATGTGGTAGACTAGCTTCCATCATCATTGTTCTAGAAGCATCAAAGATAGTTTTGACCTGCCTTTCCACAACTCCATTTTGCTGAGGTGTTCAAGGAGCAGAAAATTGCCTCCTTATACCATGCTTCTCACAAAATTTAGTAAATTCACCGAATGTGAATTCTCCACCATGATCTGACCTCAAAAATTTAATCTTCAATCCTGTCTTTGTCTCAACTTTAGCTTTAAAGATTTTAAAATTTTCAAAAGCCTCAGATTTTTCCCTTAGAAAAGTAACCCACACCATTCTAGAATAATCATCAATGATTAGTATAAAATATCTATCACCTTGAAAACTTTTAACTCTACAAAGACACACAAATCAATATGATTAAGATGAAGAACATCATTAAATTTATCTTGTATACTCTTAAAAGAGGTTCTAACCTATTCACCCATTTGACATTCTTTACATACCAGATTATAGGGCTTCACAATTTTAAGTATATCTCTAACTGCCTTATTTGAACTAATCTTTACAATGCAATAAAAATTCACATGACATAACCTTTTATGCTATAGCCAACTCTCATCAATTTGTGCAATCAAACATGTCTTCTCACTAGAATTCAAACTAAATATATTACCTTTTGTCTGTGTACCGGTTGCAATCTCCAAACTAGATCTATTAATAATTTTTCATTTTCCATATTTGAACTATAATTGAAATACATTATCCACCAATTGTCCTACACTCAAAAAATTATGCCTTAAACCTTCAACATAATAAATATTATCAGTATTGTGCTTACCATCCAATGATATAGTTCATTTTCCCTTGATCATACATGCTTTGTCATCTCCAAATCTAACTAGAGCACCATCAAATTCTTGCAAAGATAGAAAATTCCTTTTATCTCTAGTCATATGATGTGAACATCCACTGTCAATTACCCATTCATCTGTATCTTCAATTTTAGTAGCAAGTGCCTTCTCTTCAAGTACATTCTCTTCCAGTGCTAGAATATCTTCCATGATAGCCAGGAACACCCATTCCTTTCCATTGTCGAAACCACTAGCAGATTCTTCTACCAGTTCATCATCAGAATCAGTCACACCTTCCTCATTCGCTTTGTAGCATGATTTGTCTCTATTTTTCCTTTACTTATACTTGTTTTGATATCCAGGGTTAGGCTTAAAAGATGCAAAATGACCAATCTTATTACATGCAAAACATTTAAAAGGTGTTTTTCCTTCATACTTACTTCCTACTGGTCCTTTAGGTACTCTTCTATCAAATAGGGCTTCAAGTTGCTCAAATTCTTCATCTTCTCTCTTCATATCATCCAATTCCTTTTCATATAAAGATTTCCAATCTTGATTTCCGGTTCATGATGTAGATGCATGAAAAGAAGGTTCAGACTTCATAGCTCCAAAAGGTCAAAATTCTTCAAGCTCAAAAGCAGATAATTTCCCAACCAAGGTATCTCTATTAACATAAGTATTAGCCATTGTTCTCAATTCATTAATTGTAGTAGCCTTCATCTTGTAAGCCGATGGTAAATCTCTCAAAAATTTAGAAAGTATTTCATCTTCACTTAGAGTTCCACCACAACATTGAATTCCCATAACAATATCATTTACTCTTTCCATGAATGCAGCAATCCTTTCATCTTCTTCCATTTTCAGGTTTTTATATCTCACCTAGTAACCATCAAGTTTATCAATTTTCACAGTAGGATCACCTTCATTTAAAGTCTCCAACTTGTTCCATATAGCCTTTGCAAATGATTTGTCAGTTAATCCTATTATTTGTTGATCAGAAAGTGCACACAAGAGGGATTCTCTTTCTCTACTATCATTCTCAAGTTGCTTATCCAATTTTGCTAGAGGAGAGTTGCTAGATGCTATATTATGAGGTGTAACACCATTCTGTGTGATCTCCCCAATTTCCTTGCTAAGACATCTCAGATGAGTCTCCATTTGAATCTTCCATACTGTGTAATTGTTCCATCAAGCCTAGGAATATCTCTCCAAAAGATAGCTCCAGATAAACTAGATGAACTTGAACTGTTAGTTGCCATAGGATCTTCCTCAAGTGGTTAATCTTTCTACAGAGAGGACCAGAGCTCTGATACCAATTGTTAGATAGTTCAAATAACCAAAAGACAACTAAGAGGGGGAGGTGAATCAATTGTCACTAGATTACCAAAACCTTAAGCAATTTAAACTTTAATACCATAACCCAAAAGATCAATACTAGAATGCATAACCGAATACCAAAATAGAAAGTAAACCAATTAAGCATAAGCAATAATCAAAGAATAAATACCATCCACATGACACCAAGATTTATACATGGAAAACCCGGTAAAGGGAAAAACCACGGTGGGAAGCCTACCCATAGTCAGATAATACTTTTGCAATAAGTATGTGAATTATAATTGGGGGGCTTGCACTTGTAGGAAGGACAACCTAGAGCACACTACTCATCACAAAAGGAGTCTCACTGACTACATAGAAATCCAGACTACAATCCGAAGAAATGAATGAACTGCAAAGATAGCATCTCCTATGCTTGAATACAGTTCTAGTTAATGTCAATTCGAGAGGACTAAATCCTCTTACATAAACCCAAATTGATCACCAATGATCTACCAAATCCTCTAACTAAATGATTATTACATTATTCACTCCTTACATATCCATATCCCATACCATGATGATCTGCAATGAGATCTTACATCATATATATACAAACCCTCAACCATAAACAATCAGGTTGGCCACCAGACAATTAAACAATTACATAATTAAAAAATATGTTGGCCTAAGACCAAACAAATAATATCTAACC
Organism: Cryptomeria japonica; assembly: GCF_030272615.1. Taxonomy (NCBI): domain Eukaryota; kingdom Viridiplantae; phylum Streptophyta; class Pinopsida; order Cupressales; family Cupressaceae; genus Cryptomeria; species Cryptomeria japonica. The sequence goes on from NC_081413.1 coordinate 184,905,403, forward strand.
TATAAGACATCCCAGAAACACATCGAGAGTTCCAATCCACACATTACATTAAGCTGGTCCATAACCTAGATACAGTGCGACCCAATATAGGTTTATATACGTCAAAGGAATAATTCCAATCAACTATGTCTTGAACACAATCACCATCAACATCCTAAATCTTCACCAAAAGCCACACCAACACCACTTATGCATATCATCATAGATCTTTATCAAAGATTTGCCAGTGAAACCCTTGCCGAAACCACAAACCAAGCTTTCTAGGAAATGGGATAGCATCCGATCACTAGAACAAAACCAATTGACTGAACATGAACATGAGTAGCATGAATAAGTCAATTCCATAACCCAAACATACCGGTGATAACTCAATGATGAATGGATAGTACCAAACCGGTACTGAGAGGGGGGGGGGGTGAATCAGTACAAACAAAAACACAATCCTAAACCGGTTTGTCATCAGACACTGTGCTTAGGCAGACAAGCAGTAACACCGGTCTTAAATAGAGTACAACCGAAAAAACCCAAAATAACCGAGACAAGCATAAACCGGTTAACACTTATCTTTTAGTGCATGAACAGGTAATCTATCATCAAAGATATATAAACAGCTAGATCAACATGATTTACCTTCTAACATAAATCACTTAAACCATCACATGAATAACACCACACATGGCACACAAATTTTTCACGTGGAAACCCAACTGGGAAAAACCATGGTGGGGATGAATACCCACAAGCTATTTTTGAACTCTTTAGAAGTTTGCTCTATTAGGAGCCTTGTCCGGTTAAAGATTGATACAATAGGTTCTGTTAGAAACCGATCTTGTTAGGGATCATCTAGTTAAGGGATGGCTAGAATACCCGATTAAGGGTTAAACCCTATTAAAGGTTACCTTTTTAGAGGATTTCAAGAACTCAATGGTTTTGAGTCACCCTATTAAAGGATTTATAGTAAGCCGATTAAAGCTACCCTGTTAAGAGATTTCCCAATTGTTGAAGTGGTTAGAGATCAACAGGTATTACAATGATCTGGTAACAACACTTAATGCCAATGCAAATCCACTTTAGCTCCTCTTCACCTTTTGCACTTACACTCTGCAGGTATCACTTCTCTCCTCTAGTATAGCAAGAATCATGTACCTCTTCTCTTGGATACACACACACAACTTTTGCCAACAACCTCAAAAAGAAACACAACATCGACCTTATAGGAAACATATAGGTCGGTAGCATAAACCCTAAACCCTAAACCTATTAGGTTAAGTAATTCAAATGGTTCAATCCTGACCATTGAGCACATTGCATTAAATGCAACAATCTTGAACCAATCTCAAGATGTTCTCCATCGTTCATTTTCCACTGATTTCATGGTGGCTGATAACCCATCACACGTTATCACCATTTACAGACTCTGCACATTCCTAAGGTAGGTAGAAATAATCTCCTTCATGCAAGATCCTACATGCGCACAAGGCTGATATGGCAACATGATCTGTTCTTCGTTACAATGCTAACTCATCACACAAAGTCACCAGTTGAGTCACACAGGCTTGAAGTACTTCAACCGGAAACCCTGAAGTTGACACTACCAATCGGTAGTCATACAAAGCTTCCATGTACCGGTTCACAATGTAATACTAGTTCTCACATATACCAGTTCTTGGTAACATACTGGTTCTCTCTTCTTTAGCATATTGACATCAATGACAACATACAATGTCATCATATCCTCATATCGGTTCACATAATGCCAACAATCTCCCCCTTTGGTATTGATGGCAATATACAAAGATATCTCTTCGCTTCACATATTCTCCCCCAATTTCTGCAGATATCTTCTCCACTTCACTTCTTCTCCCCCTTTGGCAATAATGACAAAGGGGAGGCACAAACTTCCCTATTCCATTATGCTGCTCCCCCAGAGGAGTAGCATCCTTCAACACATCAATCCTGAAGAAAAATTTGACTATGCAATACTTGACTTATGTGGAGCATATACCTTTAGTTTACCTCCTGAAGGGGCAGCACACCTAATTCACCTCTTAAGTACATAAATGTAGCCTTTGGGAGAGGCTTGGTGAATATGTCTACTAACTGCTCCTTACTGGAAACATGTTCCAGTGCAATCTCTTTGTTCTGAACCTTTTCCCTCAAGAAATGATACTTAAGCTCAAAGTGCTTGGTTCTAGAATGTAAAAGTGGATTCTTGGAGATGTTAATTGCACTAGTATTGTCACAAAATATACTTACCAGTTTAGATACAGGAACTTTGAAGCCATTTAATACATGCTTCATCCAAATTGTCTAAGTGCAGTTCATGAAAGCTACAACATACTCTGCTTCCGCTATAGACTGAGAGATACAACTCTGCTTCTTAATCATCCATGAGACTAGTCTACCACCGAGAAAGAATGCACCACAGGTTGTGCTCTTCTAGTCGTCCACATTACCTGCCCAATTAGTATTTGTGAATACTTTCAAGTTGAAATCCTTGCTATATGGATACCATAATCCATAATCAATAGTTCCCTTCAGATACGTAAGAATCTGCTTGATTGCAACCAAGTGGGATTCTCTTGGACTTTTCTGGAACCTTGCAGTAATGCCAACTACATGTGCAATATCTGGTCTGCTATGCACTACATAATGCAACTTACCAATCATTGATCAATATTCCTTCTCATTAACCAATGCTGAGTCATCCTCTTTGGATAGTTTACAACCGGTCACCATCAGTGTATCAACCGGTTTGCTATCTTCCATGCCAAAGGTCTTCAACACCTCTTTGACATACTTAGACTGAGTGATAAAGATTCCATCTTTCATCTATTGAATCTACAGTCCAATGAAGAACTTAATCTCCCTTATGAGTGACATCTCAAACTCTTTCTTCATCTCATCTACAAAGTCATGACTTATCTTGTCATCTCCACCAAAGATAATGTCATCAAAAAATACCTCACAAATTAGGATATGATCTCCTTCAAACTTCAAGTAGATATTTCTATCTTCGCTTTTTCTATCAAATCGAATCTTCACAAGATGGAAGTGCAAGCGTTCATACCATACTCTAGGTGCCTGCTTTAGACCATATAAGGCTTTATGTAGCCTACACACCATGTCATTGTCTTCAGATAGGGCAAACCCATCTGGTTTCTTTATATACACCTCCTCTTCAAGTACACCATTTAGGAATGAAGATTTTACATCCATTTGATATACTTTGAATCCTTTAAAAGCTGCATATGCAAGAAGCATACGAACTCCTTCCAATCTGGCTATAGGAGCAAAGGTTTCTCCATAGTCTTCTCCTTCTTCTTGGGCATATCCTTTACACACTAGTCTGGCTTTGTTTCTAATCACTGTGCCATCCTCATTCAACTTATTTCTGAAAACCCATTTGGTACCAATGACATTTTTATGCTCCGGTCTAGGTACCAAAGACCATGTACCATTTCTCTCTATCTGGTCAAGTTCCTCTTCCATTGCCTTGAACTAGTCTTCATCTTTATGTGCCTCTTTGAATGATTTAGGCTCAAATTCAGAGATCATACATGAGTTTTCTTTGACCTTTCTTCTTGTAAGGATTCCTGCATCCTTATCTCCTATGATCTGCTTAGGATCGTGATTCAGCTTGACATACCGAGGAATGGTCTTGATATATTCCTCTTGCTTTTCTTCTTCATCCTCATCTCCATCAGTATCAGCATCTACATCTACTGGTGTAGGAACACTATTACTGGTACTTGGTTGACTGGCAACCAATTCATTTACGACTTTCTCACTGTCGGTCTCCTCAATTTTCTTAGAGGTTTCATCAACTCTTACATTGATGCTTTCCATAATTCTTTGAGTCCTATTATTGAAACACTTGAGAGCTTTTCTCTTGGTGGAATACCCTAGGAATATTCCCTCATCACATTTCGCATCAAATATGCTCCAGTGTTTTCTCCTCTTGATGTAACATTTGATACCAAACACTCTAAAGTAGCTAGCCACAAGTGTCTTACCGGTCCAATACTCATAAGGAATTTTATCCTTACCTTTCTTGATGAGTACCCGGTTCATTGTGTAGACTATAGTGCTCATTGCTTCTCTCCAAAAGGTGTGAGCAACCTTTCCTTGAATCAGCATTGTTCTTGCTGCTTCAACCACAGTTTGATTATTCCTCTCTGCTAGGCCATTCTGTTGTGGAGTCCGGGGGGTAGACAATTACCTCTTGATGCCATGTTCTTCACAGTACTTGTTGAATTCACTAGAAGTGAATTCACCTCCTTGATCAGTTCTTAGGCACTTGATCCTTTTACCACTTTCCTTCTCCAGTAATGATCTGAAAGCTTTAAATTTTACAAAAGCTTTAGACTTATCTTTCAAGAATGTGACCCACATCATTCTTGAGCAGTCATCAGTGAGAATCATGAAGAACCTATCACCCTGCACACTCCTAGTTTTCATAGGACCACACAAATTAGTATGCACAATATCAAGAAAATTGTCAGCAGTGAAAGGTTTACCTTTAAAGGTTGAGGAAGACATTTTCCCTAGTTGACACTCTCTACACAAGGTATTTTCCAGTTTTCTCAGCACTGACGACCCTCTAACTGCCTTGATCTTACTGGCCTTCACAATGTTATCAAAGTTTACATGGCAGAGTCTCCTATACCATATCTAGCTATCATAAAATTTAGCCATAAGACATGTACTTTTATTTGCATTTAGCTGAAATAGGTTACCTTTGGTCTGCATGCCGGTGGCCACCAATTCACCATTCTTTCCTTTGATTCTGCACACTCCATTCTTGAATTCCAGAGTGAGACCACTATCATTTTGCTAGACAACACTCAGAAGGTTGTGTCTTAGACCATCAACCCAATACACATTGTCAACACTACTCTTTCCATTCAAAGAGATGGACCCTCTACCTTTGACCATACATGGTGCATCATTATAAAAACAAACCACACCACCATCATACTCTTCCAAGGATAGAAACTTACTCCGGTCACCAGTCATATGGTGAGAACATCCATTGTCAATAATCCACTCATTGGAATTATCAAAGCGGGAGACAAAAGCCTTCTTGTCTAACACATCTTCCTTGACAGCAAAAAACACAATATCTTCATTTTCTTCATCTTCTGTCTCCTCATTTGTGATACCTTCATCAACTGCCACAAAACAGTTTCTTTGGTTTCCTCCTTTGAATTTCTTAAACCTTTCTGGTTTGTCCTTGTTGTCACCATTAGGACAGTTGACAGCAATATGTCCTATCTAGTTACAAGAAAAGAATTTCAAAGGGAGCTTACCTTTGTATTTGCTGGTTCCTTTAGGAATTTTCCTAGCAAGAAGAGCTTCAAATGCCATATGAATCTCCTCATCATCCATTTCTCTGCTTTGTCTTGGTTCACCACTAGTGCTAGCTTCTTTTCCTTTTCTGGATGGTACAACAGAAGCTTTAAAAGCTGATTCAGTCTTTTGAACATTGCCATCAAAAATATTTAGCTCATAGGTTGTCAACTTTGCAATGATGGAGTCTAGGGATACCTTAGTCTTGTCTATTGATCTCAACTCCTAAATAGAAACAACCTTTATTGCATAGATTAGTAATAAGGATCTCCAAACTTTGCTTACCATGATGGAATCTTCCATTTTACCACTTGCACTCTTGATATCTCCAACAAAAGTTTTGATTCTTATTCCATACTATTGAATGGTCTCACCTTCAACCATCCACATGTCTTCAAACTTCCCTCTGAGGCTTTCTTCCTTAGCTTTTTTTACATGTTCATCACTGCCATAGATATTTTCAAGAGTATCCAATAATTATTTGGGATTTACTTTATCTTGGACATCAATAAACTCAATGTCAGATAAACTACTAATTAGGGCTTCCATGACTTGCCCATTCTTCTGCATCTCTCTCTTTTGGTCATCGGTGAGAGTACTGGTAGGGGCAACATAAGCATTCTCAACATAGCTCCAATATTGAGCACCCATGATTCTGATGTATATTTTCATTCTATCTTTCCATATACTAAAATTATCTCTATTGAACTTTGGACCTTCCCTCTTCATCATTAGACTGAGATCTTTTCCTCAAGTGGTTAAGCTTATAACATAGATGACCTGGAGGATGCTCTAATACCAATTGATAACTCAATGATGAATGAATAGTACCAAACCAGTACTGAGAGGGGGGGGGTGAATCAGTACAGACAAAAACACAATCCTAAACCAGTTTGTCAGTAGACACTGTGCTTAGGCAGACAAACAATAACATCGGTCTTAAACAGAGTACAACTGACAAAACCCAGAATAACTGAAACAAGCATAAACCGGTTAACACTTATCTTTTCATACAATCTAATAATTCATTTCTATTTCACCCTAGTGTATGAACAGGTAATCTATCATCAAAGATATATAAACAGCTAGATCAACATGATTTACCTTCTGAAATAAATCACTTAAACCATCACATGAATAACACCACACATGACACACAAATTTTTCATGTGGAAACCCAACTAGGAAAAACCACGATGGGGATGAATACCCACAAGCTATTTTTGAACTCTTTAGAAGTTCACTCTGTTAGGAGCCTTGTCCGGTTAAAGACTAATACAATAGGTTCTGTTAGGAACTGATCCTGTTAGGGATCACTCGGTTAAGGGATGGCTAGAATACCTAGTTAAGGGTTAAACCCTGTTAAAGGTTACCTTGTTAGAGGATTTCAAGAACTCAATGATTTTGAGTCACCTTGTTAAAGGATTTATAGTAAGCCGGTTAAAGCTAACCTATTAAGGGATTTCCCAATTGTTGAAGTGGTTAGAGATCAACAGGTATTACAATGATCTAGTAACAACACTCAATGCCAATGCAAATCTGCTTTAGCTCCTCTTCACCTTCTGCACTTACACTCTACAGGTATCACTTCTCTCCTCTGGTCTAGAAAGAATCACGTATCTCTTCTCTTGGATACACACACAAAAATTTTGCCAACAACCTCAGAAAGAAACACAATATCAACCTTATAGGAAATAGATAGGTCAATAGCATAAACCCTAAACCCTAAACCTATTAGGTTAAGCAATTCAAATGGTTCAATCCTGACCGTTGAGCACATTGCAATAAATTCAACAGTCTTTAACCAATCTCAAGATGTTCTCCATCATTTGTTTTTCATCGATTTCATGGTGGCTAATAACCCATCATGCGTTATCACCGTTTATAGATTTTGCACATTCTCAAGGTAGATAGGAACAATCTCCTTCATGCAAGATCCTACACATGCACAAGGCTAACATGGCAACACAATCTATTCTTCGTTGCAATGCTAACTCATCACACAAAGTCACCAGTTGAGTCACATAGGCTTGAAGTACTTCAACCTGAAACCCTGAAGTTGAGACTACCAACCGGTAGTCATACAAAGCTTCCATGTTGCGGTTCACAATGTTATACCAGTTTTCACATATACCGGTTCTTGGTAACATACCGATTCTCTCTTCTTCAACATATTGACATTAATGACAACATACAATGTCATCATGTCCTCATACCGGTTCACATAATGCCAACAACCAGATCCTACTGGATCAAATCCAACTAGAAACCAAACATCCTACCGGGACTAGAAGGGTGTCGGTAAAGCATCCCAAAGAGCTAGTGTTGACATCAATGACAAAACATCAATGCAAAACATAATCAATTCCTTCAAATGGCTAACAAATGCAACTTTTTATGAACATTGGCATGAGGAGAAAGAAGAAAAACAAGGAATACAGTCAAATCTTGAAATGGCAATGTCTCTTAGAGATATCCTCATGAAAAGAAATGGAGATCTTACTAAGGAACTTGTTGAGGCTAATGAGAAGCTTGATAAATTCAACAAGAGTTCATCTATACTTGATGAACAAATGCAATCTCAAAGGATGAATGGTGATACAACTGGTCTAGGATACTCTACATTTGAGAAAGGTGAACCTTTTGGTACAAAGAACAACATGCATGAAGATAAAACAACTCCTAAAGTTTAGAAACCTACCAGTAAGAAATATTACAAACCTATTTATTTTAACTGTCATAAACTAGGACACACTCCAAATATATGCAGAAGCAAATTTGATATTAATACTAGTTATAGACCTAATGCAAGATATGTGCTTAGAAATTTTTAAGGTTATTGTTATACATACAACATGTATGGGCATCAATCTATTGAATGCAGGTATGGAGATAATTATCCAACACCTCATATGAATCCAAGATCTGTTTGTGAGTGGAGAAGGAATTCAGAGGAACACAAATTGGCAAATACCCTATATTAACCGGTCTAGTCCTTATGAGATGGAGAAGAGAGTCAATATGATTTGCTCAATATGTAACAATTGTGGATATGTGGCAATGAACTACAAAAGAAGAACATGTAGAGGCAATGCAGGACCTTGGAGAGCATATGGAATGACATGTTATCATTATAGCAAACCAGGACACATTGCCAAGTTTTGTAGAACGCAGAAGAACCAATAGGTGAATCATCTTGTAGACCGGAAAGGAAAGAAGAAAGTTGATATTGAAGAAACTAGAGCTGAGATGAATAGAACCTCGAAGAAGAAGAGTGATGAAAAACCATATAAGGAATTAGGTTCTCTACCTAATGTGGAGAATCCATCACCAACAAACTAAGTTATTTCTAAAACTTGGGGTGTACATAATGTCAAATCTTGAGATGAACCCCTAGATAAAGTACTGGAAGTTGAATTTGCATATTCTGATGCAGTTTGATGTTTTGATATGTTTTTGGATGATAACTAGTAAATAACATATAGTTTTGCAACCGGTAATATGCTTTAGAGTATTTTAAGGTGTTTTAGGGTTTTGTCGGTAAATGCATTTATTGTGGTGGATAAAGTGCAAATAAAAGGAACATTTTGAATTTCATTTGTCATATTGTGATCTTGAGTGCATTTGGCAAGCAAGAAAAGAATAGAAAATTTTGTTCTAGAAACATTCAAACCATTTATCAGCAATATGAATCAATCAGAGTAAAGTTTGAATCAGTGATTGAGTATTGAAAGTTTTTTACGGTTGCAAACCCTAGTACCAAAGTAGAAAAGGTATTTATCTAAGAAATCCTATTCTTTGCTTAGTGATTTGTATATTTTAAATGGATACACCTCACCTTGTCAATGTGACCAAGAGGGAAAGACCAGAATTTAAAAGACACGCATATAAGTCTAAGGAAACAGACCCTGTCGGTGCCCTATCTGGTGTACCGAACGGAGTTTTACATCTAAAATATGTAAGATCCTTTTACGATTCTAAAATTGAGGACATGGGTGTGATTGTTATTTTTAATTAGTACAAATCTTTATGTGATGAGAAAGAGATACTAAAAGAATAGTTTAGAAGCGTCGTTGACAAAGGGTTTCATCATGCAATCAATTTCATTGATGACTTTGATAATGATTTAGTGAGATTTGTTTTAAGTTGGATTCATGATCAATTCATGTGGCTGGATAGACCTCATAAGATAACAAAGGAAGCAATCCGTGTAGTAACTGGTAAAGTGCCATTGTTGAGGTCACTACCTAAAAATGATGTTGAGAAGGTATCAGGATCTAGATGGGATGGAAGAGCTATGACTGTGAATAATATTAATGATCCCGCAGTTAAATTTGCATCAATGGTAATTGGTTATAGAATCTACTATTCAAGCAGAATGAATAGTATACTGACAACAACAATACACACTGCATACCGAATGATAAAGGAGAATATGGACTATGATCTTGCAGAAGCATTAAGGAGTCAATTAATGGAAAATCTGGAAGTTGTGAAGGACAAGAAGCTGAGATTTAAATTCGGACAACTAATTTTGGGATTGTTTTTCTATTTTCAAAACTTTTTCCCCGATATTGGATATGTTTAGTGGATAACCGGTTTACCAATCCTACTACAAATGAAGAACAGTATTGGGGTGGTGAAAGACAAGTTTGATGATGTATCATGAGGTTATTTCAAGAAATTTCAAAAGAAAATTCATGCTAGGGAACACATACCGACAGAAGTAGTCAATTAGTATGAGGATTCCATCTATTTTATGGTAGACATAGATAAATGCATGATGGAGGCTATGATTCCCAGGACCACATGGGTAATGCCCATGGGATATGAAATAGATAAAGATCTACTCATTTCTTATGCTGATAATTTGCTAGATCAATCAATCGATACCATCGCTGAAAGGTTTGGAACCTATAAGGAGAAACTACTTCAAGTACACTGTGAATTGTAGTGACTGGTAATAGAAAAAAAAGTGAGGAAAGAGGTGGAGGCCTTTTCTAAACATGACAGATTCACTAAGGAACAAATAGTAGTAGCAAGAGCCAAGCATGAGGCCGAACAAGGTGAAACTTCTAGTGTACCAACCGATACCTCCACTAGTAAGACAAGAGCAACCAAAGCAATTGAATCAGAAGAAGATAAGAGAGCACTAAGGGAAAGTTCTAAGAAGCAGAAGACTACTAGTAAAGGTAAAGCATCTAAGAAACTATTGACACTTGAAGAATCTTTCCTTAGGATGGCCAAAATAATAAATAATTATGGAGTATATAAGGGATTAAACATATTGTTTACTCATTTGTCTGAAAGACAACAAAGAGAAATTGAAATTGAAAAAGAAACTGTCTGTCATACGGAGCACGTGCCTCTATCACTGGGTGCTCCCTCTGTCCTCCTTATCCCTGCCATGTCTCGCAGATGATGTACCTGGTCCTGGTCCTGGTTGCGGTGGTCTCATCGGTCCACTCCCTCCTATGCTGCTCAATGACCTCCGAGAGCATGACCTACTCTCTGTCCTCGATCGTGCCCGATATGAAGGTGCTCTCCGCTCCGATGGAACTGCACCCTCATATAGTGTCCTCCAGTACAGTCTCTCCTCGCCAATCCCAGTCCAGCTAATGTGTCTCTCTCTATGCTCCTGAGTCTATGTCGTAGCATGAAACAGTCCGGTCGATTCTCCTGTGCGATCAATGGATATTGTCGACTCTGCATCACAATCGGGGCATCATTTTGTCAGTTTTAGGGTTTGTTCCTACAGGTTGCATGTCTTCATTTTCATGATCAAATCAGGGTGTTTTTCATCCACATTACCCTATCCTACCCTCCCCCCCCCCTGTCAGGTCATTTGCATGCACTTTCACCTCAAAACTAGGGTTTTTATGACAACTTGCGCCTGTGTTGTAGAAACTTGCGCCTGTGTTAGATGAATTGCGCTTGTGTATTCATACACAAGCGCAGAACATAATACACAAGTGCAGGTTTAGATGACACAAGCGCAGATGTCCATTTTGGTGCCTCCTGTGGGTCCCGCAATGTCCCGTAAGCCATCAAAATTCATGAAATCAAAAACATGGGTTTTCGAGATACATACCGCTGCTCCTGCATCCTCCGGTCGTCTGAATGTGCGTACACGTTCTCCAAGGTGATCCGCCGTTGGAATGTTCGCCATCTGTCTGCAAGTGTCCTTGTCTAGAGCAACAAATCCTCCTCTTTCGCTACTGCAAATGAGTCATTTTCACCCTCTTGGTCCCATTTATAGCTCTTTGTCATTGCATAGATGGACGTGCGTCCTCTCCATCTTATGTTGGTCGCGGTCTTGTGCACATTAAATTGTTTGTCCTTCATGCATCCGATCTCCGATTGTCAGTCCGTTCGATCCTGTCATTTTTATCGATCAATTGGCCTCTTTTCCGCATGTTTTCGGCCAATTCCTCGAGGGGGCATGCATATGTCATTGTTATTATCTGGGGCATTTTCATTATTGTTCTTTGAAACAACGCTCAGAATCGCATTGTCTCAAAGAGGGGCAAAATGTAGACACCCAAAAATGGTCAACGCTTGTGAGGTCACACTTTAACATTTGCGCATTGCCTCATTTTAGGTTTTTGCGTCGCATTAACATTTCTCCTATGTCACGCACTTGATTTTTATCATTTGCGAACATTGAGTGATTCTTCTACATTCTTCAATCATCTCGTCTTCGAATTTGGTCTTGTCGACAACATTATCCAGTCATGATGTTGATCAATTTTATCCTGTCGCATCAATGTGCGTATTCATTTGTCATCATTTTGGACATCGTCAATCCTAATTAGGGTTGTGTCCTCCTGTCAATCTTATCAATTTTATCATCAATCTCATCATTTTGGACATCGTCAATCCTAATTAGGGTTTTGTCCTCTTATCGATCCTGTCAATCTTACGATCAATTTGTCATCGATCGTTGTCCTCTTATCAATCTTGTCGATTTATCATCAATCCTTTAATCTTGTCGTTTTACGATCGATTTGTCATCGATCGTTGTCATGTTCGATCTTGTCATCTTGCAATTCATTTTGTTGTCGATTCTTGTCCTTTTGTCAATCTTGTCATTTTGCGACCGATTTGTCATCATTTCACTATCAATCATTATCTGTCTCAATTGTGTCAATTTGGATCAAATCATGTCAATTGGCGTATTTCTCAATCAAATCATTTATCGCATTGGTCATTTATCAAAATCAAGTCATGACATTAATTATCTTTAATCAAGACCTAATTGTCATTTTCGCATTTCTAATTCATCTTCTAGGGTTTTATGATTTAGTCATTTAACCTAATTCGCCATTTCTTCCTCTAGGATTACTAAATTACTTGTTAATCCTAAGTCTTCTTATTACAATTAAATCTTTATTTAATTGGCTAATTATTCTTCTTTGTGAATTGATTAATAAATGAAAAATTATTAATTAATTCACTAATTCCTAAATCCTATTTTTCATCAATTTCTAATTCCAATTTCCTAATTGGTCATCAATTTCAATTTCCTAATTTTTCAAATTTCTAATTCCTTTTCCCTCCTAATTCATCTCCTAATTCCATGGGAATGGCATGTCAATTTGTCATGAAATTGTCATAATTGATAATCAATCAATTTTGACATAGAATGTGTCATAATTTGTCATCAAATTGTCAATCAATCAAATTGTGCATGGAAAGTGCATAATTTGTCATAATTTGTCATATTGATTTGCAATTTCCATTTGAATTGCATCATGCCAATTTTGTGATTTCTCCAATTTCTCTATAAATTGGATAATTTTTCTTCAATCATCCCCTTCAATTACTTCTTGAAATCCGAATTGCTGTCAAACTATCAAATTTTAGTTCTAGTACTCTTGAGCCTTTTTGCTTTCAATTGTGTGAGCACTTGTAGGTGAGATCCACAAAACTATTGAAGAGGAAAGAACAACAATGGAGCCGCATGGAAGGAGTATTCAATCTTGAATCTGGTTTGCATAATGTTTTCTTTTGAATGCTTCATTTTCATACCTCTATTGAATGTGCATTGTGATTAGGTTCATTGCAATGAGTATTTCTTTGATTGAGCTATCATGTTTAATGTTTTGATTGATCTACTTATCTTGTAATGATTCCTAATTTCTATGCTACAGATACCAATTCTAATCTTGATTGATCATGAACCAGATGAAGAAAGACGTATTTAGTTTATTTTGAAGTGATAAAACTGAACAGATTGATTGAAAATGATATCGATCCCTAACTTGATTGAACTAGGACCAATGAAGAGAAAATTAAGATACTGAAATTGAACTTGATGGATCAAGAAGCAGATCTTACTGATCTAGAACTTGATTGAACTAGACACAGTGAGCGAAGATAAAACTGATCTTGAACTTGATGGATCAAGACACGATGAGCAAAGATAAACTGTCTATCTTGATTTGATGTGGTGAAACTAAACACTTGATTAGATTAAGCATGCAATCAAAGATACTCTTTAAACCCTTGATTTAGTTTAAATGAATAATCAACTTGATGAAAAGCGATGAAACTGATTAACGTTAAGAATATAATTTAGATGAAGACAATATCAACTTGATTTGATGTGATGAAACTGATATGCCCCTAGGGATTGATTTGATTCAAATGATTGAGAAATGTCAATTTGATATGAAGCGATGAAGTTGAGATGCCCCTAGCGATAAGGTCTTGTTTGATGTTCGGTAAAGACTACCTGCTCGACTTGTAATGAAGATTTTGAAAGTAATTCTTGACTTTGAGGATGTGATCACTAATGATGATGATGTCATGAGTATAACCCTTGGGAGCGAAATTGAAAGATCAGCAGGTTGCACAATGATTTCAAGCAATTTGATAAAAAGATTAAGTGATTAATGATTTGAGTGCAAAGAATGATTCAGAGGGCCATTTGAAGATTTAGCGTTGATTGATGAGAAATTGAGCATAAATTGAAGAAAAAATGAGCATTTGATGAAAGCGCTAAGTGGTCATAGTTGTGCAAAATTGACTAGGAAGATGATCTTGGATTTTGATTTTGATCCCAAAAATGGAATCAGGATAGTCAAATTAACCAAGGGTGCAGTTTTCAAACCAATCAGAGAAAGTTGAAAATTAGGGTTTTGACCACTTAGCCATGAAGAGAAGGTTGATTTAAATTCAAGCTCTAGGTGAAGAAGACCAAAATCATCGTTAGTATGCCAGATTAACCATGCAATGCATGAAACTTAACATGAATGCAACAAATGCAACTCAGACCTAGTCACTAGATATTGATTCGCTTTCTTATCATCATTGAGCATTAAATGTAGTAAATAGACATAAGCATCAAGGCACAAAGAGCTAGGATGACTTGAATGTCCTATTCTCTTTGATATAGTATTCAAACATAAGCACCAAGGCAAAAGGAGGCCAAGATGACCTGAATGCTTCTTGCATGCAAACACAACAAACACTTAAAATAGACAAGGAAATAGTTCTAACCTCACTGAAGCATGCACATAAATGGAGTTGAGGTATGTGAGGCCATTCCATCTTAATGTGAAGGCTCTTATCACAAACACCCAGTTTATAGGATGTTTTCAGATCACTGGAATCACATCCACAAGCAAAAAACAAAGAAAAGTATTATGCCCCCAGTTGTTGTACCTCTTAGTCAAGATAGACTTCCTTGAGTTACTCAGAGGGAATAATGAGTGAAAGCCAATATAAAAGAAAACATACAAAGAAAATGTCAGCATAGCTCAAGAGGTTTGAGCTGTTGTTTTTAGTTGTTCTTGTTTTGCATGTTTGATAGGGTTCCAGTGATCAAAACTCTGTATAAGGTAGGAGATAGATGACTGATTTAGAGTGAATGATCTAGACTTTACTGACATAAGGATGGCTTGGTTGAGCTTCTAAGGGCTTTAAGATTGAAGTACCCTAGGACTATAATGTTGATCGATTGCAAGCCATGAGGGTTCTAAGGAGAACCAAAGGGGGGTCACAAAAGTGTCTAAATATTATGCGCAAGCAAAAGCAAAGCGGGAAAGCAAGGAATGAAAGCAGGGAATGTCATAGTTACATTGATAGATGGAGCGCTTGTGAGTACAAGAAGTGCTTGTTTACAAAGTTTTCACCTTCTTGGCAGTGATCTTTTTTTTTTGTCACTGAGCCCCTGTTTGCCAGGTTTTCACTACAACAACCATTTTTTCAGGACTTTTTTAATCATTTTTTTAATCTTTTTTTCAGGACTTTTATCTGAATAGAGTAGCCAGAGCTTAAGAATGCTTTAGTTGTAGAATTTCTTCAGATGGATGGTGTTGATGGACTCTCAGATCTGTTCTCCTTATGATGTAGAGAGCTGATAGGCACATGAGCCAAAGTTGGTCATAACAATATAGGGACCCAGCCAGTTGGGTTCAAAGTTCCCTTTTTGTTCCCGGTCTTGCTGATTCTTTGGATTTTCTTTTAGCACAAGGTCACCAACTTGAAATTATCTATGTCAAACCTTTTTGTTATATCCTCTATACATTCTTTGTCGATAAGATCTTAAGTGATTGAACACCACTTGCTGACACTCATCAAGAAACTTGAGTTCTTGCAACCTGGATACTCTCTGATCTTCATCAGTGATTAGATTCTGCAAGGAAACTCTCAGAGATGGGATTTCCACTTCTATAGGAATGACTGCTTCAGCCCCATATACTAAAGCAAAAGGAGTAGCACTAGTGGGAGTTCTGATGCTTGTTCAATAAGCCCATAGTGCAAGATTGATCTACAAATGCTAATCCTTTCCAGATTTGTTCACTATATGATGCAAGATTCTTAGTAGTGTTTTATTGGATGCTTCATCCTATCCATTACCTTGAGGGTAATTTACAAAGGACCAATGTTGTTTGATATTGAATTTTTCACATAGCTCAGTTATGTCTTTATTTTTGAACTGCCCCCCATTATCAGTGATGATTGAAGAGGGAATTCCATACTGACATATTATATGATTCAAAATGAATATGGGTACTTGTTTCTCAGTTGATTTGATGAGGGGAACTACTTTGACCCACTTTTTGAAGTACTCAGTAGTAGGTAATGATGAATTTATGTCCATTTGAAGATGCTGGATAAATCTGACCAACCAATCAAAAGCTCATTGTTGAAACGACTAATGTGTTAGAAAGGGAATGAGTTCCCTTGCTAGGGAATGTATGAGATTACCATGTAACTGGAATTTTTGGCATGTCTTAGCATATTTCAAAGCATCCTTTTTCATATCAGGCCAATAGCCAGCCCTTAGTAATTTATGTGCTAATGTTAAGCCATTCAAATGAGATCTAAAAATACCACCATGGACTTCAGACAATGCTTGTTGAGACTCTTCTGATTCTAAATACATAAGAAAGACACCATATAAACCTTGCCTATATAGATCATTAGCATTGATGACATAATGGGAGGCATTACAGATTAGATTACGTTTTTGACTACGGGTAAAATTTTCTGGGATAGCTTGGTCTCTAAGATAGGAACAAATATGGTTGTATCAAGATGAGTCCTATCCAATAATGGTGCTAACCATCTGGGATTCAGGGGAGCCATATGCAGGGTAGAAAATCTCTTCCACCAAAAATTCATAGTGGAACTCTAGCTCTTGTAGTTGTGGAATAGATGTCAATGTTGCCATAGCATCTGCTGCTCTATTTGTTGACCTTGGAATTTTCTCAAATGAGATGAACACAAAGTATTTCTTGAAGTTGTCCACCATTCTTTTATAAGGCATCAACTTTTCATCTCTAGTATGATATAGGTCATTGATTTGATTGATCACCAACTAAGAGTCACCATATATGTGCATTTCTATGACATTCTATTCAAGTCCCAGCTTAATCCTATTTACCAAGGCTTCATATTTAGCAATGTTATTTGTACAAGGAAAGAGTAACTTTTATGCCTTTGGTATGGAGTATTTCTGAGGAGTAATGAAAATAATTCCAGCTCCCAACCCCTGATGGGTTAAAGATCTATCAAAGAACATCTTCCAGGATCTCTGAGTGAGATACAAAATTGATTCATCTGAAAATTTGATGTTCAAGGGTTGATCATCTTCTAGAGGAGCATCTGCAAATTGATCCATTGTGGCCTGTCCTTTTATAGCTTTCCTTTCCACATATTCAATATCAAATTCTATCAACACCATGACCCATTTAGCCAAACTACCGGTGAGGGTAGCTTTACTAAGAAGACATTTTAGTTGATCAATCTTAGCTATTAACTTGATGGAGTGAGATAACATGTAGTGTCTTAGCTTTTATGATGCAAATACCACTACTAAGAAAACTTTCTCAATTATTGAATAATTTTTCTCATATACTACCAATGTTTGACTAATGTAGTATATAGCTCTTTCCTTATTATTTTCATCCTGCT
Organism: Cryptomeria japonica; assembly: GCF_030272615.1. NCBI lineage: Eukaryota > Viridiplantae > Streptophyta > Pinopsida > Cupressales > Cupressaceae > Cryptomeria > Cryptomeria japonica. Next base: position 184,923,181 of record NC_081413.1, read on the forward strand.
GATCAAGGAGTGCCCCCAATGATGTCTCAGTAGATGAAATATACTGAATTAATGGCTTGCCTTGAAAAGGCAAGATTAGAATAGGCAGATTGGAAAGATATTCTTTGATTTGTTGAAGATGCTTCTCACATTCCTCATCCTGGTTGTATGTTACTCCTTTCCTTAATGCTTTTGTGAAAGGTTGAGCTTTGTCTGCTAGCTGAGATATAAAGCATCTAATTGATTGTAAATGTCCTTGTAGTGTCCTCATCTGACTAATTTTCCTGGGCGGAGGCATTTCCATTATGGCTTGGACCTTCTTGGGATCAACCTCAATTCCTTTCTTTGAAATAATGTAACCAACCAATTCCCCTGATGTCACTCTGAATGCACACTTTTTAGGATTTAGCTAGAGCTTGAATCTTTCATTTCTATCCAGTATGAGGCCCAGTTCTTGGATATATGTGGATCTCTTCATGGTCTTGACTAGGGTGTCATCAACATAATATTCCATGTTTTTGTGCATCATATCATGGAAGATAGTGGTTATTGCTCTTTGGTAAGTTTCTCTTGCATTCTTTAGTCCAAATGGCATGATGTTCTAGTAGAAGGTTCCCCATGCACATGTGAAGGCTATCTTTTCTTGATCCTCAAGAGCTATCTTGATCTGATTATAACCAGAGAATCTATCCATTAATGAGTACATCTCATATCTAGCAGTCATGTCCACTATCATATCAATGTTGGGCTATGGAAAATTGTCTTTCAGACATGCTTTGTTGAGATCCCCGAAGTCTGTGCAAACCCTAATAGATTTGTCTACCTTTGATATAGGTACTATGTTTGATATCCATTTGACATAGTATATAGCTTTGATGAATCCTACTTTGAGCAGATTTTTTCAGTTCAACCTTGACTAGTAGTACCACATGAGGATGCATCTTATAGAGTTTTTGCTTGACTGGTTTAACTCCTAGGGCAATAGAGAGGAGATGCATGATGAGATCAGGATCTAGGCCTAGCATATCAAAGTATGTCCATGCAAATTTGATCTTCTCCTCTGAAAAGAGGTTGCTAAGATATTTTAACTCCTCTACTAACAATGATTGAGCTAAATGGATGATATGTGGTGTCTCTTGACTTCCAATATTCATTGGTTGAGTTGGTTCAATCAATACTGAAGACCTTTCTTAGAAGTGACTTGGTAGAATATCAAGTATCTCACCCTCATGTGCCTCAAAGAGGTTTTCACAATTAGGTGCATCCTTTATTTTTACTTTTCTTTGTTCTGACACTGCCACAATGTGGTTTTTGCCATCAGAACTTTTATTTTTCCTTTTACTTTTGCGACTGAGATACTTTATGTATGTTTCAGTCATGTTCTTTCTATGGTTGCCGATGAAAGAGCCCATTGGTTAAACTACATTCGGATAACAGGCTAGGGTATGGTCATTAGAGAAGACTGGTAGGTTCATGGGTTGGCTTTGGAGCATAACGTCAATCAATTTAGGATGGACAAGCATTAAATATTTGACAGGTTCAAGGAAGTTAATGGTAATGTCATCATTGCTTCCAACTACTAAGTTGAAGTCTAGAAGATTGTGTTGATTTAGAAAATTTAGCCTAGAAACAGTAGTAACAAGGTTATCAAAATCTACATTAGTGTTTTGAAGACCCAACCCAAATGACCTACCACCACAAGTGTCTACCACCCGTGATTGGACTACAAGTTGAGGCATACCATCTTCGTTAGATAATGGCTCAATATACAGTACATAGATAGTTTGTTTCAAAGTCATAGGAAGAAGCATCTGAGTCTTCATCAGTTGATTCAACATCATAAATTTGATTTGTATAGGTATGGATAACATCAATGTAAACATCTTTATTGCTATAGGTTCCTTCTGGATCTGGTTCTCCAATGTCTTGTAGCTGACATACTTGCTCAGAGGGTTTTTGTTTGCGTGTCCATTCAAGTTCCTTGAGACTCATGACAGGTCCTACCTGGCTAGATTTTAACTCCTTAGTTGTGTTTTCATATCTGACTTATCTCAATCCATGGGAAGATATATTCTGTGAGCGATTTTCTTGTGCTGGTCCTTGTCTTAATTCATGCTCATAAGCCTCTTTCCTTTGTAGCCTGACCTCTTCTAATTCCCATTGTAGTCTTCTATGTGCCATTACTTCTGCTTCATCTATAGGCTTAATGAACTCTTCAGGATTCCCTTCTGTAGAAGCATCTGATAATGGTTGAGGTCCCCATTCATACTCATTTGAATCTGTTACTGAGTCAATTTCTGACATCAATCTAGTATATGTGTCAGGAATATTCAAAGATGCAAAAATCTCTCTAACTCTCTCCACCTATTCTCTCATTTCCTTTGGGACTTCAACTTCTGCTCCTCTCATTGTTTGTACTCTCAGAAGTTGATTAGGAGTTGTTAGAATCATAGTATTCTTCAACATATTCTTTATTAGATGGTTTTGGCAGTGGATTTTGATACCAGTTATAGTCACTTGGGATTTCTGAAGTTCCATCTAGGACCATTTCTATAAAATGAGATTGGAACCTCATATGGTGCAAACATCTCCTTGACCCTCCGTACTTGTTCATTAATTGGAACCTCTTGTGGTGTTGCCATTGCAAGTGTATTGTGAACTTGTTGATGAGCTTCTTTTTCTCTTTTAATTTCAAGCTCTTATTGGGCTGTCTCATATTCCTCTTGGGTCCGTGGTTTGTTGGAGTGCTCTTGATCCTGTTGTTCTATAGTTTGACAAGACCTCCAAACTTGTCTTGTTGGAACCACTAGTCTTTCTTCTTGATACCCTAGTCTAGTTTTATCATTTGCTTCCTTTGTCTTCAGGTGAATAGGTTCAATGATCCCTTGTTGTCAGCTTCCAAGATGACCTACTCCTTAGTATCCTATGCAGAGGAGTATGTTATAAGATCGGGCTTCTGAATTTTCATAAGATTGGGCTTCTAAATTTTCATTATCTTCTCTGTAGAGCCAATCTAGAACAACAACTTCTTCCATTTCATCTACCGGTGATGTTAAGGATTGTATGAATTCCCCATTGTAGATGATATTTGCTTGTGCAATTTGTGGTCTCATTGATTCTAATGGTCTACCTGTTTCTTTAGGTGATGGAGGAGGAGCCGTTAGTGTAAGAATAGGTTCTATTTGATATCCTCCCATGCCATCTCCAGTGATTTTAAGTTTGTATTCCATTTATTTCAGGAGAATCTCTGAGGTTACTCTATTATTTGGCACCAAATTATCAGTTCCTTTCCTTAATGTGTTACAAGTATAGCTAGGATCAGCAGGGACACTCACTTCCACTCCATTGTAGGGGAACTTCAAACATTGATGGCATGTGGAAGGTAGTACTTTCATATCATGTATCTGGGGTCTACCTAGCAGTATGTTGTAGCATAGCGGAATATCCAACACCTAACAAAGAACATCTCTCAATAGGTCCCACTCTGATCAACAAGAGCACTAAGCCTTTTGAAGTTCTTTCCTTTTCATCATAAGATTTTGTTGTGACTTTCTTCCTTGGATCAATGACATTTAATGAGAAACCCAGCTGCATGAGTAAATCAAAGGTACAAATATTCAAGCTAGTGCCTCCATCTATCAGGACACATTTGATGCAGTGTTTGTGAATCATTACTTCCATGTGGAGGGGTTGATTATGTGGATGACTCAGTAATTTATCATCTTCCTTAGAGAAAGATAGATAATGAGGTAAAGTTAAGTGACCCACCATAGATTGAAATTAGTTTAGGTCTAGGTCTTTTGGAACATTGGTATCAAGCATCACTTTGTCGAGAATTGCCCTATGCATAGGAGAAGTTTTGAATAGTTCTAATATGGATATCTGAGTATTTGTTCATTGAATTTGCTCTAAGATGCTATATCCGGAGGAATTTTATGAGACCAAATATTGTTATGAAGAGGGTTTGGTCATGTTGGTAGCCGGTTGCTTTGAATATTTTTGTCTATTTGATGATGCAGGTTGATCAGTAGAAGAAGAGGCAACTCCTTTGAAGGCCACTTTACCTTGAGCTCTGGTTAGGACATTGGCAGATTTTGATTTGTCATGATTGTCTTTGATTATGATCACATTATAGCATTCTGATCTAGTTGGTTCGATCATGTGAATGACATTGTCATTATTAAAATAAGTGTAGCTGATTTTAGCTCCTTCCTTAGATTTCGAGGAATCTCCTTTCTCATAGGTGGGCAAGGGGTCTTTGAATACTTTATGATCTAAGTTTGTTGCATGATTGCCAATAACTATTTTACCACCATCAATTAAATCTTGGATCTCATGTTTTAACTTCATACATTTGTTGGAAGCACGTCCTTTGTTCCTGTGGTATTCACAATATTTGTTTTCTCTCCACCATTTTGCTTTGACCTCTGGATCATATGATTTTGAGTTGTCTGGTAAAGTGAGTAAATTGTTGGCCATTAATGTTTTCAATGGTGATTCGTATGGATCTCCCAAAGGAGTGAACTCAAGTTTTGGTTTTGGATCCCAAGGTTTGTTTTTCATAAATTTGCTCCATTTGCTTGAGGTGTGTTCTAGTACATTCTCAGCAGCCTTAAGCACTTGTGTTCTAGTAGTCAAGTTGAATGCTGCTTGCTTTGGTTTGATATTATCTACTACTCCATCATTGATGACATTTTTGTTGTTGTCTTTTCTGTACTTCTAATATTTATTCTTGGAGCTAGATCCATGCGATGTTTCCTTATAGAGTGAAATCTCCCCTCTCTTGATCAACACATCTTCTATTTTCAGAATGCCTTCTACCAACTTGTCGAAAGAAGGGTGTGTTTTCATTTAGATGACATAATTCAACTCAGGTATTAAAGTGCTGATGAAAATATACATTTTCTCTAGTTCTGGGATCAGTCTTGGATATCTAAAGAAAATTCTCCTCCATCGCTGAAGGAATATAAGGAATGGTTCTCTTGTTTTCTATTTTGCGTTGCATATGTCGAACATGGTGACTGGGTTGCGAATGTTGTAAGCATATTTTTTTTAAAATAGTTTAACCAGCTTCTCAAACATTTTTATTCCAATTGGCAACTTTGAGAACCATTCCATGGCCTATCCTCCTAGACTCCTCGGAAAAAGGTGCATGAGGTAAGTTTGTTCATGCATGAATTCCATGCATAGGGCACAAAATTCTCTAATGTGGTCCTGGGGATCCAGGTTTCCATCATAGTTGTCAAATTTTGGTATTTCGGTCCTAGATGTAAATGGAGGCATGCAAAGATTTTTGTCAAAAGGGAAGGGGCAAATTGAATCTAGAGAGTATGGTGAGGAAACCTTGTCCTTATTTTTCATTTCTTGAATTTCAAATTATAGGGCTTGCATTTGTTTAGCCATTAGTGTTATTGGTGTTTCTCTTCTTTCATAATGATACTCTCTACATTAAAACTAGAAGGAAGTTTCACTCCTTGTCTTGCTAGCTCTAGGAAGTTCTCTTCTTTTTCTCTTTCTAGAATAACCTTCATCATTCTCCTGAAGCCTCTGTCATTCATGCAATTAGCGACATTTGTTTCCTTGATCTCAGAATCACTAGATGAACTACCATTGTCATTTCCGTGGTTGCTTACGTTATCATAGTCTGTGTCAAATCGATAGTCAGTTGTATCTCTGGTGAAGGCCAACATTGTGTTGTGTAGTGGTTCATCAAAGACTAGAGAATCTTCAAACAAATTATTGATGTAAGATGTTGTGTGAGACCTGGTTCCAACATGCATGGGCAACTTTATGTGACCGATATAGGAGGTGATGCAGAAGTCAAGATCAAATCAGAGCTAGTTTGTTCAACGTGATGTTCAGATAAAGAGATGAGGTCAAAATATAGTTTCAAGAAAGATCTATCTCATTTAAGATGTGACCTAAGATTATCAAGAAGATCGAGGTTTGATTTGATGATTGATTAATGAACTAGCTAGGATGTGACTGATAAATTGAACAACACTACCACAAGGGTACGTTATCAAGAAGCATTTTGCTCGAGATCCAAGTTTTCTCAGTTCATTTCTATGTTTGTTGTTGAAGAATGATTATCAATGAGCTTAACGGAGACTAAGATTAGACAGATAGAGTTTGGACACAAAAGTGTACAAGGTAGTTATCTCGATAGAATTCTTGTCTTATGAAAAGAAAATTGACTTCTTGCTCTCTCTCAGGGTTTGGAGGTTTAGGTTGAGCCTCATTGTAAGTGATGAAAACTTCTGAAAATAGAGTGGGATTGATCTTCCCTCCCTTGTTTAAGCGATAGCTTAATGGATATTTCTGAGCAAAAGCCCTACTTCTTAGGGGTTCTTCATCAAATTCATTAGATTTACCTTGAAGGTATAACCACATATGTCTTAGGAACACCCTATGCAACAAGAAGAGCTAACAGTTGATGTATAAAAACTTTCTCCTCTTATAGATTTGCCTAGGACTAGGACGCTTCTTTTTCAGTTTAGCCTCTGGATTGAGGCTTCTTCTCAACACTTGAGGATTGGACATACAAGATATTGATGCTGGATCAAACACAAATACTTTCTATGGTAGATGAGGATGTTTGGACAACGAGGACAACATAGGTCTTCTCTAGGATACTAACTACTTTTAGGACTTAAGGACAAATTTTCACATGATAGAGTATGAGAGAAGAATGAGTAACGTTCAGGGTCAGACGATGGAGATAGATTCATACAAGTTGTTCCTCTGACTCATACAAGGATCTTTCTGATTAGAATGCAATTTGGAAATAGTGATGTTTGTTCATACAAGTTTAAATCTGACCAGAATGACAAAACGTTGACTTGTTGTTGGCTCATACGACCTAGGACTAACCTAGGATGAGTTTGGATAGTTTTGATCACTGACTTGGTTTTCAGTTTCATTTTAATGTTTTTTATTGTCTTGAGGTTTTGTTTCAATTGTTTTTAGGGATGAAAAGCACAACATGCTAACCCTATGGAAGTTGGCTGAGAAGGAAAACCTTTGCTAGCAAACTTAGGTACACACCCAATAGCTAAACAAAATATGACCACTGAGTCTCACATAATGGATTCTCAATGTTGTATTAGCTGACTCTAGACACTAATGGGGGCATGATATGGTGAGTAATCTTGGGGGGGAAACCATCTATCCCCTCGCACAAAGATTATCCTCCTTTTGGAGGTGAGTCGAGTAGCTTCTAACCTAAAGTTTGTAGTAAGGGTTCAGTTTAGAAGGACCACCTAACTATTGTGCAAGTGCGATTTAGATTAGAAAATTCAATTGGATGTTGAAACCATGCAGTCACGCAAACATGATTTAGACCATGAGGCCCTACAAGATGCTCAACATGAAACATTCCTTATAAATGAAGGAGCGCCACTGATTATTCTATCTCCTGGGACTTTCACCCCAGAAGCATTTTATTATAGTGAGTTGGATTCCTAGCTTTGGCCGGACTCACTTGGGTTATTCTCTCTCACCGAGCCTTAGGGGCTTCTCAGGATGCGGGCCCTCTAATGGTATCAATAGATCTCAAACTCTAATAGAAAAAAAATCTCAAGGTTTGGATTTCTGATTGTCCGAATGGACAAGAGCATACTTTCCTACTCTAGATTTTTCCCAAAAAATAAGTAAAACAAAGTTCTTTCCCTTATATAAATTGAAGTGTTCCTAAAAAGATTAAGAAGATAGAATGTTTGTTTGTATCTCCTGAGGCAACCTACAAAACAAAGATATTAGTAGTTCGAGTTTATAATCTTTGACAAGCATATGTTTAATGGTTGTATTATTTGCCAAGCAAACCTGCAAATCTTAAAAGCCCAAAATTAGTTGCCAAAATAACATTACAGCATGCAAACTGTAAATTAAACTAATCTAACAAGAATTTCCATCTTTTATGACTATCCTAGTTATGACATTTTCTATAGTACTGCACTTTGTCATTCATAACTTTCAAACCAAACAAAATTAGGAAAATCGCTTTAGTTAAAATGTAGAAAACTTGGTTGGAAATTAAATATCCAAAATTTGTTTAGATCCAACAGTTCAATAAAAAGTTATACCCTCCGAACAAAGACCATTTTTTACTGCCATAGAAGAACAAGCAAAATGATAGTACTGCACTCTTTCAATCATAACTTTCAACCAAGACAACATTAGGAAACTCTATCCAATGAAAATACAGAAAATGTGGTTTGAAACAACATATCCAAAATTTGTTTAGATCCAACAGTTCAATAAAAAGTTATTCCCTCCAAACAAAGACCATTTTTTACTGTCATAGAAGAACAAAAAAAATGATAGTACTGCTCACTATCATTCATAACTTTCAAACTAAACAAAATTGGGCAAATTGCTCCATTGAAAAATACAAAAAACTTGGTTTGAAGAAACATATTCAAAATTTGTTTAGATCCAACGGTTCAATAAAAAGTTATGCCCTCCAAACAAAGACCATTGTTGACTGTCACAGAAGAACAAGCAAAGAGAAAGATCTTTATTTGCAAATTTAACACATGTTTACTAGTTAAAAAACCAAACATCAAATCTTTTCAAGCAACATTAGAAATCTTGTATTTGTGGGTTCGAGCCCCATGGTGGGCACCAAAAATGTGTGCGTGAAATTTGGGGAACCTGCAAAGGCACAAACACTTCAATAAACCATCATTTGCATGGGCTAGTTAATCAAAAACAACAAAATGAAATCCATTGAAATTCATCTTATTGCCTCCTAGAAAGTGCGAGTGTGGATTGCTCTCAGATTGCTAAGCTATCTAGTGACTAGACTACACTTAAATAGAGGATTTTTAAATGCATGCAACTAGGCGAATGCAAGATTGAATGCAAGATTAATTGATTAAGAGAAATGATATTATCAAGATAAATGATCAAAGCTCTAAATGAAGCTAAGATAGATTATATGCAATAAATTGAATCTAAATAAGAGAAATGAATCTAAGCTAATGAACTAGAAGTCTAAATGGTTCTAAGATTAAATGAAAGCTATATGAAAACTAAGTTGATTGATGAATTGACTATGCAAAGCTTCTTCAAAATTTCCTTGATAACCTACAACACAATATTAACATAATAACTATGTAAAATTATCCGATGTTGATTGAAGAATGAGAGCCTGAATTTATAGGAAAATGAAGAGGGCGGCCAAAGGTCGGGATTGATCTTTAATGAGCGGTCAAGATCGATTCGAAGGAAGCACAATCTAGGTTAAATGATTTGATTGGACAATTTAATTCCATTTTGGAGAGATAAGATTGAGTTCAAATTAGCAACTCAGATTCTTTGCATTTTTCTTGACTTCAGTCGATTTGTTTCCTTTTTTGAATTTTTGTGCTCATAATTTTCAATTTATTTTTCAAATTAATTCCTATTTCTTGATTTGTTTCCTTTTTTTGAAATGTGTGTATAAAATTTGGGGAACCTGCAAAGGCACAAACACTTCAATAAACCATTATTTGCATGAGTTAGTTAATCAAAAATAACAAAATGAAATCCATTGCAAGTCGACTTTTTATCTCCTCGAAAGTGTGAGTGTGGATTTCTCTTAGATTGCTAAGCTATCCAGTGACTAGACTACACCCAAATGGAGGATTTTTAAATGCATGCAACTAGGCGAATGCAAGATTCATAATTAAATGCAAGATCGATTGCAAGATTAATTGATTAAGTGAAATGGGATTATCAAGCTAAATGATCAAAGCTCTAAATGAAGCTAAGCTAGATTGTATGCAAGAGATTGAATCTAGATAAGACAAATGAATCTAAGCTAATGAACTAGAAATTTAAATGATTCTAAGATTAAATGAAAGCTAAGTTGATTGATGAATTAACTATGCAAAGCTTCTTCAAAATTTCCTCGATAACCTACAATACAATATTAGCATAATAATGATGTAAAATTCTCCCGTGCTGATTGAAGAATGAGATCTTGAATTTATAGGAAAATCAAGAGGGAGACCAAAGGCCGGGATTGATCTTTAATGAACGATTGAGATTGATTCAAAGGAAGCACAATCCAGGTGAAATGATTTGATTGGACAATTTAATTCCATTTTGGAGAGATAAGATTGAGTTCAAATTAGCAACTCAGATTCTTTCCATTTTTCTTGAGTTTAGTCGATTTCTTTCCTTTTTTGAATTTTTGTGCTCATAATTTTCAATTAATTTTTCAAATTAATTCCACTTTCTAGATTTTTTTCCTTTTTTGAAATGTCTGTGTGAAATTTGGGGAACCTGCAAAGGCACAAACACTTCAATAAACCATTATTTGCATGGTTTAGTTAATCAAAAACAACAAAATGAAATCCATTGAAATTCATCTTATTGCCTCCTAGAAAGTGCGAGTGTGGATTTCTCTCAGATTGCTAAGCTATCCAGTGACTAGACTACACTTAAATAGAGGATTTTTAAATGCATGCAACTAGGCGAATGCAATATTGAATGCAAGATTAATTGATTAAGAGAAATGAGATTATCAATCTAAATGATCAAAGCTCTAAATGAAGCTAAGCTAGATTATATGCAATAAATTGAATCTAAATAAGTGAAATGAATCTAAGCTAATGAACTAGAAATCTAAATAATTCTAAGATTAAATTGAAGATAAATGAAAACTAAGCTGATTGATGAATTAACTATGCAAAGATTCTTCAAAATTTCCTTGTTAACCTACAACACAATATTAGCATAATAACGATGTAAAATTCTCGGATGCTGATTGAAGAATGAGAGCCTAAATTTATAGGAAAATCAAGAGGGAGACCAAAGGTCGGGACTGATCTTTAATGAACAGTCGAGATTGATTCAAAGGAAGCACAAACTAGGTGAAATTATTTGATTGGACAATTTAATTCCATTTTGGAGAGATAAGATTGAGTTCAAATTAGCAACTCAGATTCTTTCCATTTTTCTTGAGTCCAGTCGATTTGTATCCTTTTTTGAATTTTTGTGCTCATAATTTTCAATTTATTTTTCAAATTAATTCCTCTTTCTTGATTTGTTTCCTTTTTTTGAAGATTTATGGCAATTTTTATTTATTTATTAAATAGGAAAAATATATTTGATTAAATAGATGAGATATTTGATTTTAAAAAGATTTTCTATTTTGAATTTGATCAATTAATTAAATGAGAATTTAATTAATTGTAATTGCCATGTTCCATTTTTATACCTTAGGAATTAATTAATCAGGCTCTCATGATTGATTTAAATTGATTATTTGATTTAGGACCTTGACGAATTTTATTGAATTTAAGAACATTAGTCGAGATTAGGGGCCCATGGTTTTGGATGACCATTTTTAGGGTATTACAGTAAGGCTAAAGGTAGAAGAACTTCCTAAAGGGGTAAAAATCATAGATATTGAACTAGACAACAAGTATATGCAGTTATACCAGATGATGATACTAGTGATATTGATAATGTTGCTAACATTGTTGATAATATAGATGTTTTTTAAGTTGATGTACATATGTTTGAACCTTAGCAAGAACATGAAGAAAAAAAATATGAAAAGAAAGCAAAAGACAAGTGCTCAATTGAGAAACCAATGAATGCACAGTCAACAAAGACTCTAATTGCACCTGTCGATGTAAGTGTAGATGCAAATGTAGATGTTTCTACTGAGGATAATCAGAAGGATAAATTTGATAAGGAAGAGGAAGCACCGGTGAAAGAATAGACTATTGAAAATCCACCACTGGTCAAGGACACCACTAATGAAGAGAAGGCAAAAAAAGATAAGGAGGAAGAGAAGAAAATAGAGAAGGTGGGAGAGGAGAGGAGAATAGAAGAAATAAAGATAACTCCTAAGGTTCCTCCTAAATCCAAACTGAAGAAAACAATAGTTGATGATGATGATGATGACTCTATGAGCATTAAAGGCCATGTTGATATGGACAATTTGAGTTCTTTAGAGTTAATGGAGATTGCTACTACAATGCAATCCTATGTACAAAAGAAAAGATTGAAGGAACAACAAAGAGAAGCAAAGACTATAAGGACCGTTGTTGATATTTTGTCAAGTCTCCTATCAGAGACTGATACAGAACATTTGGCTACCCCTATTGCCAAACTTGGATAGTTAGTTGTTGATGCTGATGAACAACTTAAAACCTTTGAAGAAGCTGCATACATTTCTGTTGAAAAAGAATACAAGAAGAAAAGGGGAGAACAGTTAATGGTTGAAATAGATAAAGGCAAAGTATCTCTAACAGTGAATAAAGACTTGTTGAAGACCAGATTGGAAACCAACTATAAGATTTTGGCTACTATCTCCCAATTTTTACTATTTTGTGCTGACTTGAGAAAGAATAGAGCTGATACTAAGGAGTTACCAAATTTAAGTGAAACATTCACATCGATACAGGACTTAGTAATCACTTTGGTAGAAAGGTTGTTGATGTACAACCAAGTGTGCAAAATGAGTAAAGTTGGATCATATGAAGATTTCAAATTATTTGTCCTTTTTCCAATGCAAATGAAGTCTATTCGAGATAATGATTATTTCATAGAGGTGATTTATACCCCGAGGGAGATTATGATCAAATGAGGGGAAGTTCAATGTTTAATTAATGATTTCTTCTATTTTATTATGTTGTTCTTTCATTGTTCACAACTCATCCTTAATCATGAAGAATTTTTGAAGGGTTTGAGGAATTTTTCTAGAATAAGTGACAATAACTTACAGAACATGGGTGGTGATAGGAAAATATTGGAGCCCCAAAATTGTGAGGTGATCTGTCATAGTCCCTGTATCTAGAAAGTCATGGTTGATGGTAGCTCAACTCCATTCTTGAAGAGACTACATGGTCATGAACTCGTGATTAAAAATTCTTTCACTAATGGATGGAAGAATAAGAAGGTGATGATATTTGGTTGGTAGTGCTTGATAAATGGGGAGCTCATTGGTTAAGTAATTAGTCTTTCTATAGAAGGTAGAAAATTGTTTAAAGATAGAAACGTAGGAGATTAAGTGCTAAAAGTCTTGTTTATAAGAGATGAGAGAAAGATACTATTGAAACTACATTTTGGGAATGAGAGTATTTCTCTTAAATCCATGTAGGTAGCTATGGTAGAGGTTTTAATGTGTCATGTTTCCCTTGAAGGGAGGTAGAAGTCAATTTATGGTTATAATTTTGAGTTATTAAATTATTTTTATCATAAAATGCAAGCTTAATTTCATTTTTATCTATTGGTTTATATGGAAAAATCTATCAAGGATAGTAGGAAGACACCTAATATGATGCCTATGAATTAGAGTCTTATGTTGTTACTAGTTAAATACGAGAAGGACAATACACCTACTACAAAGGCCATGAGTCACTCTAATTAAAAAATATTCATTATTATGATAATTTCACCAATACTTCCTCCTCTAAGTCACTGAAGGAGGATACTATTAATGGGGGAGAGGAATGTGATGATTTAGGGGAATCCATCTAGGAGTTGTTTGGTCCTTCTTAAAACTCAAAATATGAAGAAAAGGAAGAAAGATTGTAAGATCACTTAGAGAAAGAGGAATTTGAAACCAAACACTCACATAAATTAGTAAATAAAAGTTTTAAAGGAAAGGTGAAATTTTTTGGGCTAGACTATGATATAGGTGAATATATGGAAGTGGAATTGTTGAAGAGGAAGAGGAGCCTAATATCACTTAGAAGAAGATGAAATTGAAACAAACACATCTAGAACCTAGTCAACAAAAAAAGATAAGGGAAAGGAGAAAGTCTTCATGTTATCTTAGAGGGTTATAGTATCGGTGAAGATATGTAAATGGAAAGTGTTGATTACTATGCTAAAGGTTTGGGTTTATAAACTAAAGATGACCCCCTTACTCCAAATGTTAGTGGGGCTCAAAAATCCAATATTATGGAGCTAAAGAAAGGTATTCCCTTTCCTATCATTTTAGACCTATTAGCACGAAAATGGGGGAACAAAGACCAAAGTAATCAACCTTGAGTAGTTTTATGTGTTGTATTTATACCCATACCTAGTCATACAAAAGGGATAATGAGATAGTATCGATTGTGCATTAACTAGTTAATATAATGATATAAACCAAAAACTAATTACCATAAACCATAATGTATAATAGATATAAATCTAGATATGTATACATTATTGAATCCCATCATGTAGATATACACAAGGATTTACCCTTCTTACAATGCCTTTTTCTTCTATGTTTAGCTATATCCTTATATATTCTTATCTATCCTTCTTTATCACTACTATTACATCAAGTTTTATTTCTATTAAAATATCTAATTGGTGGAGCATGTCCCTTATATTATACTATTATTTCAAAGGGTGTCTCTTCAACTAGAATCTCTGCAACCTTTATGTGGTAGTTTGCAGTGGGATCTCCTTGACTATTCTAGTTCTAGCTAATTTCCCCCTAATATCATCATCTTTTAAATTTTTTTCTTGTACTCAAGATAAATATATGGGCTTATTGTGCTAGGAGAATGTCTCTATAGATCTCCTTGATATTATCAAAAATTCTATTCCATACCTTAGCCTATTGCAGTAGTTGATTTTGTGCATCGATCTATGTGAGGAGGTGTTTTACTTCTATAAGTGAGAAAGGGATTTAATTTTTTTGGGATAACTTTTGTGCATTTTGGAGGAGCTTAGTGATGTGTCCCAATCATAGATTGATTACCTCCCTAAGTTGTTGAAACTTATTAAAACATTGTAAATTGTATCCCTATATAATTTTGTCATTATCTAGGCCTCATTTTAGCATCTCAGTCTCCCATGCATTTATCTACTTCGATTATGCTCACACAGACCCCAAATTCCACATCCCAAATATTTCCTTAGGATCCTACCTCAATTCTGTTTTTGATTAAGAGGACCAAGGGAGTTTGGTCACCCTAGTTGCAGGACTAGGAAAAACCACTCACCCTAGTCCCCTTAATCAAGACCCAAATTTAGTCCTCACAATGTAGCATTTGTAAGGTGTAAAATCATTCCATAAGGTTGGTTAGCTTTAGAAATTTAAATACTTTTGGTGTACTTAGGTATATAAGCAAGCCTAACCCCCTCATTTGCAGATATCTACTTGAGAATTATATCTCTCAATGACATCCACAATTCATATTTTTCAAGATTGAGAAAATTCAAGTGAGCAAGCAATCAAGCATCAAGGCATTGAAGGAGAGGTCAAGTAAAAAGTTAAAGCATTCATGATGGCATCCATGATCATGATTTTATGAATACATTCAACATGACTTTATCAACCCTTGCATGAAGATTCAAGGAAAGATAAATCAAGGTATCAAGTTCCAATTTAAGCATTTACAATTCAAATATAGCCTTTCCCTCAAAAGGAAATATTTTATAATTTAATTCAAGTTCAATTTCTACTTCAATTTTAGGGTTAATTATAAACATGGGGTTTGACTTAGGCAGACCCCTATCCATAACATATTTACCTCTTTCTATGTGTAGGTGAGAGATTCAAAAGTTGTAGATGAATATTCAGACTGAGGAGATGAAAATAAATAGATATATCTTTTGTACAAGAAAAAAAATCAAGGATAGGGTTCAGACCACTACATTAGTCCTAGGAATTCATATTGAACTTCTAGGAAAATATTCTTGATGGCATTCTGATCCCACAACTTGGTTTTTGTCAATATCTGATCACTTTGGGACTAGGGTGACCATCACATTGGTACTGCATTCCCAAGACAAATATTTTAGGTGCAGAGCATTCTTTGTTTACTCTACTCAGATCTAGATTTGTGCCTTTGTATCACATTTGTAGCTTTATTTATATTTATTTACATTCATTTTCCATTACCTAGCATTCAAATACACTCAAATCAATTTTAATTAAAAATAAAAGGAAAACAAACTTGATCTGCATTCAATCCTTTTGCATTGGATCAATTGACTTCTTCCTTCATTCAATGTTTTGGTTCGAAAGTTAGGTTATTTCCTAGTTTACAAGGCTTAACATGTGAAACCCTAAATTTCTTACCATTACATTTTGGTGAACTCGACATAGCTCATGCTTATTTTTTATTTTCATATCTTATTTTCATGTGTTTAATTCAATTTACCTTGTATTCATACACTTAAATCACATAAATTTAAAGGATAAATTGACAAAACCCTACATATTGACTTGTGGGTTACATAATTTTTTTGCAATTATATTCTTAGATCTAATTTTTTGACTGATTTTATTGATTGTAGGAAAGGAATTAAAGACAAAGTGATTCATTTTATTCGTAGATATATACATTTACATTCACAAATTGCTTATCCTATGCTTGATCATGATGTTCAAATAATTTTCATTACTATTTTGCAAAAGGATAATAGAGATAAGATTCTATTTTATGATATTTCATCCTTTTCATAATTGTGTGCAGTGTTTCATAACTATAATCTTCAAGTGAGCCAATTTGAATCCTCTTCTTCAATGGACCCAATTGATAAGATTAAGATCACTTAATAATTGTTCAACAAGTTTTAAAAAACAAGACAAGGGCTTCATAAAAATCAATATTAATTCTTCCAATCATATCAATACACAAGTGGCAGCCACAACATAAAGTGTGGCCCCTTTATCCAAATAATTTAGAACATAATTGTAGCATCATAAATTATGTCCTTATGCAATTTATTGTGTATGTTCTACTAGGCCTGTGAGATGGTATGTTGTAACTCGGTTGTTACTAGTTAAATGTAATCAATTTTCATACAATAAAATAATCTAGTTTGCATTGCCTCCATCATATCTTTGTGTTTCCATTGTGTTTACTCTTACTGACTGGTCTAGATTGATCTCTTTGAGGTCCCTCCTTACCGGTGACTACTTCAAGTGGTATCAGAGCGAAGTTTCATTTCAGAGGTTGTGTGTCCTGAAATTTTTGTTGTAGGGTGGCGGATTGCAGATCCTACCTACAAATGCAGAGGACTAGCATGAACGATGGCACGAACAAGAGCTAGGAATGGTGGAGTGCGTGGAAATGCAAACCTTGTTGTGATGGAGATGTTGTGAGGTATAGCAGCCCAGTTGGAAGCCATGGAAACAGCCTAAAGAAGAGGCCGACATATTGAAGATGTAAGTGAAGATGAAGGAGAAGAAGCCCCAATAGAACAAGCAAACCTACCAACAATTGATCGAGATGAGGAAAGGTTTTTGAGGGTTTTGAGTAGGACAAATACTAAACCTCATTTTACCTTACTAAAATATGATAGAAAGTTAGATTCGGATGAATTGATGGATTGGATCTTGAAGATGGAGAAGTATTTTGATTTTAAAAACACTATAGAAAAGAGAAAGGTGAAATATGCCTGTACCCAGTTGAAAGGTCATGCATCTTTTTGGTGGGAACATTTGCAAGTTGATATACAAAGAAGAGGTAAAGAGAATAGTAAGACATGGGATCGGATGATTGATAAGTTGAAATCAAAGTTTGTTTCGATGAATTATCAAGTGGATCTATTTTGGAAGTTGCAGAATTTAAGACAGAAGGAATCTAGTGTGAAGGAGTACACCAAAGTATTTTACAAGTTGAATATCTGATCCAGACATGTTGATGATGAATTTGAACAAGTTGTAAGATATTTGAATGGATTGCCAATGTCTATACAAGATGAACTCTGTTTGATCAAATTAGAGAGTGTTGAAGAGGCTTACCAGTATGTCCTAAAGGAATAAAAGAAGTTAAAAAAAAGACATGAGCAGAGGCAGAGAGGCAGAGGTGGAAGGTTTACCATAGGAAGAATTCAAGGAGGAAGAGGATATACTAGAGGAAGAGGAACCAATACAGATCAGAGCAAGGACAAGGAAGTGAGCAAAGAAGGTAATTCATACTAGAAGGATGATAGAAATTTCTACCAGAGGAGAGAACCAAATGGTTACCAGAATGAGAATTTTGGAAGACAAGATAAGAGGACATTTAGAGGAACTGACTTTAAGTGTGGAGGAGAAGGACATCATGCATTCAAGTGTAAGAAGACAAAAACTACTAGAAGAGTAGCAGTAGTGGAAGAAAACACCACTGGATCAGACAATAAATCGAAAGATGGAGAACTATTGGTAATGAGGAGAGCTTTGTGTTATACCAGAGGAGATGAAGAACCCTTGCAAAGGAAGAATGTGTTCAAGACTAGATGTAAGGTATCTGGTAAGTGTTGTAAAGTTGTTATTGATAGTGGTAGTTCAGATAATCTTGTTTCAGAAGAAATGGTGAATAAGTTGAAATTGGAGAGATTGAAACACCCTAAGCCTTATCAGATAGCATGGATTCATGATGAACATAAGTTTCTAGTAAGTGAACAATGTTTGGTGAGATTAAAAATTGGGAATATCATGATGAAGTCTTGTGTGATATTATGCCTATGGATATTTTTCATCTTTTGTTGGGTAGAACTTGGCAGTTTGATAGATAGGTAGAACATGATGGGAGGAAGAATACATACACTAGTGTAGCCAATGGGATGAAGCAAACCTTGTTACCCTTGGAGGAACCTTTGAAGAATCAAATCTGTATGAATTCTAGAATCTGTTTGGTAGATGGAAGGAAATTCATGGATGGATTGAGACATGAGAATGCGTATTTTTCCTTAATTCCTAAGAAGACTAAGAAACCAGAACCAAAAGGAGAACACCTGAAAGAGATAAAATATTTGTTGATAGAATATGAGGACATCATTTCAGATAATGTACTTGATGGATTGCCACCCGTGAGAAGTATTATTCATTGCATGGACTTGGTTCCTAGAGCTAGTTTTCCTAGCAAAGCTACACATTGGTTAACACCGGCAGAGAATGAAGAACTGAATAGATAAGTGCAAGAGTTGTTGAAGAAATATTTGATTAGGGAGAGTATGAGCCCTTGTGTAGTACCAATAGTATTAGACTATAAGAAGAATAGAGAGTGGAGAATGTGTATTGATTCTAGAGAAATAAATAAGATCACAGTGAAATACTGGTTTCCTTTGCCTAGGATGGATGACATAAAGGACTGTTTGAAAGGAGAAAAATACTTTATAAGAATAGATTTGAAGAGTGGATATCATCAGATCAGGATTAGAGAAGGTGATGAGTGGAAGATAGCATTTAAGAAAAATGTGATGAATACTAAGAGGGGGGGTGAATTAGTATACCCAAAAATACTGAACTTAAACACTTAAATAGTTTAGCAGTAAACCGGTATAACAGTTTTATTAACAAATCGGTTAACACAAATGCAAACCAAACAACAAATAAGGCATTCACCCATAGAAGCACAATCACCATAACACAAGAGATTTTGACATGGAAACCTAAATGGGAAAAACCATGGTGAGATGAAACTCACAAGTAACTATCTACAGAATAGTAACCAGACCAGTTAAGGTCATACAATGTTCTTTACTAAAATAGATCCTGTTAGGAATCTCAATCTTTGTTAGGAGATAAGCCTGATTAAAGACTACCTTGCGAGAGGATTTCAGATCCACGGTTGTGAACCACCTTGTTAGAGGATTTACAAAGGCTTTGCTAGGACTACCTGGTTAAGGGTTATAGACTTGTCGAAGATGTGAGTAATCAACAAGTGAGTGATCTAAATACTAGCATAGTATGCTTGGTTAGATCCTTGATAGCTCATTATTAATGTATTTCAACATTACTTCAGTCTTCAAAATCTTCACACTCTATTTCTTCACACAGACCTAATCTTCCTCTGTGATCACACACGCAAAAACCTCATCAACCAAACAAAACCTTAACTCCTTCTAAAACCCTAGACATGATGTCCTTATAAAGGAATCTGATTTCATGTTGATCCAATAGGATTACATTGCAAGTTCCTAGGTTTAGTGCATCTAGACACATTTTGTAACATGACATAGAATCGCCACCAAAGTGTCGGTGGATGATAACTTATCACAAAAATAATACTGGTTGGTAACTCATCATAGAGTAATACCGGTTCATACATTTACCTATTACCAGTTCACATATTTTACCGGTTACCAGTTCACACATTTTACCAATTACTGATTTGCCAAAATGAAGACTGGGAAAAATGATAACAACCGCTTTGTTTCTTCGTACCACTTTGGGATCCTCGAACTACTTGAGGTCTTCATACCGCTTGGGTCTTCATACCGCTTGGGATCAGTAAACACTTTTTGCAAAACACTGATAGTCTAAAGACTATAATACATAATATCGGTTGGAACAAATACCGGTTGAGCATAACTCATACATACAAAAAGTGATCTCAAAGCAAGTGTGTGTCCATCAATGACAATCACAACAACATCATCAAAAATACAACAAAATGAAGGACTATATGAATAGTTGGTGATGCCTTTTAGATTGACTAATGCACCAAGTAATTTCATGAGGCTGATGAATGAGGTATTGAATAAATTTTTGGGTAAGTTTCTTATTGTGTATTTGGATGACATTCTGATTTTTAGTAGGACAAAAGAGGAGCATTTGTTGTAGTTAAGACAAGTTTTGCAGAGATTGATAGAAGAGAAGTTGTTGATCAATATCAAGAAGTATACTTTCATGAAGGATGAGTTAGTCTATTTGGGATTTGTGATATTTGAGGATGGTTTGAAGATGGACCCTGAGAAAGTGAAAGCAATTGTTGAGTGGCCTACACGGGAAAGCATTGGAGAGGTAAGATCATTTCATGGATTGGCTAGTTTTTCCTAGAAGTTTATCATAAATTTTAGTTTAGTTTGTAACCCTATGATTGAGACCATGAGAGGAGATCAGAACCAATTCAAGTGGACCATCAGAGCAAACAAAATTTTTGAACTATTGAAGGAGAATGTGATTGAGCAACCTATGTTGGATTTATCTGATTTTAATAAGGTATTTCAAGTGGATTGTGATGCAAGTGGAATAACAATAGGAGTAGTCTTGAGTCAAGAAAGAAGAGAAGTATCCTATTTTAGCAAGAAATTGAATGATGTTAAGAGGATATATTCAATGTATGATCACAAGTTTTATGTCAGAGTTGAAGCCTTGAAGAAGTGGAGACATTACTTGTTGCCTAAGGAGTTTACGTTGTATATAGATCATCAAGCTTTGTAGTATTTGAACAGTAAGAGTAAGTTAAATCAAATACATATGAGATGGGTATAAATTATTGCGGAGTTACGCCTTTGTGTTGAAGCATAGAAGTGGGAAATCTAACAAAGTTGTTGATGCATTGAGTAGGAGAAGGAATTTGCTAACAAAGATGACAGTGATAGTATTAGGATTTGAAGATTTGAAGACCTTATATGTGTTGGCTTGATGATGATTGTAATAGATGACTTCATGTGTTGTCATTGATGGCACATGTATACACACACATATGTTCACATTATCTTAGTCATCTTAGTTAGAAAAACTGATATTACTCCTGAAAGTTTTTGTATTGCAAAACTGGTATTATATGTGTTGGCATATGCACACTCCAATGAGACATTGTATGTGATTGAAGGTTTTGTCATTGATGGCAACCTTGCAATCCTATGGCACCGGGAAAGACATTATACTGGCATTAGCAGATCACACTCTACATTGGCATGGGCACAGAAGAAAGAAAGTATACCGACACTGAGGCTGACAAGATTTTTGTTATACAATATTTTGTTTATTATTGTAAGCCGACTTGGCAAATTGTAAAATGACTCTTATATATAAAAGAGATCATTGTAGACATTTGTAATAATGATGTAGGAGCATAAAATAAAATATTAGGCAGACCTAATGTGCGAAATATAGGTCAAGGGGTATATGTAAAGAACAGAGCAGGAACCGGTACTGAATTTGGCATTAAAGATGCTATTGTAAAGCAATACAAGTTATTGGATTTGTATAATCCTTATTGTAAGGCAGTGTGACTTCCCATTGAGCAGTAAGCTCTAGGTAGTTGGCCTTCCTACATGTGCAGGCCCCTATTGTAAGTAATATTCTCTTATTGGCCAGTGAGTGAATATTGTGGGTCACAAATCCCACCAAGGTTTTTTCCACACCGGGTTTCCTCATTAACATATTGTGTTATGGTGTACTTTTCATGTGGATATTCTTGATTCTGTTTATTGCATTATTTCTTGCATACTAGTACACTGTTATATTATGTTCTGTATGTTTTAACTTAAGAGATTCTTATTACCGGTTAGATACTGATTCACCCCCCACCTTCTCAGTATCTGTGGGACCCCTAACAATTGGCATCAGAGCTTGGTCCTCTATTTTGTAGAAGCCTAATAGCTTGAGGAAGATCTTGACACTGGCAAAGATGGAAAATCTGATGAATCAACTTGAAGGAGCTCTTACAGACTATGATGCAAAGAAATTGAAAAATATCAAATTAGAAGATGATTTAAGGGCAGCTCAGGATATCATTCAGGCACTTCAAGAAAATTTTATTGTTGCAAGAAATAAGAGAAGAGAACTTTGTGAAAAACTGCAAAATGAGAATGATGAAAAGGAATCACTTAATGATATGATAAGCAAGTTGAAACAAGAGATCATGACAACAAAAAATGAAATGTAGGATATGACTATGAGATTTTGCAAAGAGATTGAGGATAGGAAAAAGAATGAAGAAGAATTGACCAGAAGACTAAGTGATGTAGCAAATGAGAACACAAGACTTAGCTATGAAAATGACATGTTGAAGATAGATCTGATGCATACACAGAATGACTCAAATGAACTGATGAGACAAAAAGAAATCTTGGAAAGAGAACTAGAAACTGCAAATCAACACAAAGAAAAATTCAAGAAAAGCTCAGAGGAACTTGGTACCTTGCTGAAGAATCAAAAAACTAAAGGTGACACTTCTGGAATTGGCTTTGAAGTTGGTGAAAGCTCTAGTACTGCAAATACTCAGGATCACAGCAAACCGGTAAGACAACCTAATGCTTATAAATTCAATGGAAAATGCTTTAACTATAATAAGTATGGTCATAGAGCAAATGAATGTAGATCTAGGAATTATCAGAATATCAACACACCCACCGGTCAATGTTCAAAATGCAACAAAGTTTGTCACAACTCTAAAAATTGCAGAATGAATGTGAGATGTTATGTTTGTGGAAGATTTGGACATTTATCAAATCAATGTAGAACACAAACTGGCATAGGTTATGGGAAAGCTATTCAGAAGAATAATGTAACTTGTTATGCATGTAACAAGATTGGGCATATTGGTAAATTTTGTAGAAGTAAAGGAACACCAGTAGACAACAAAAGTGCTAGCTTGAAAGGAAAAGAAAAAGTTGAAGAGGTTAAGCAAGAATTCTCAAAACAATGGATTAGAAAAGCTGATCTAAATATTTGGAATACCCCTCCACCGGTAGAACAAACCAATACTTCACTGGCAGGACAAAGTGATACTTTACCAAAAGGACAAAGCAGTGCTCCACCGGCAGGAAGTTCTCCATCTAATTGAAGAAAATTTCCTTGAGGGTTTGGCAATCTAATGACACATGTGCTAATTATTCCCTGAGTTAGAGATAAGAAGTTGAAAATTACTTATTACCGGCAAACAATGTTAAGTAAATACTTAACCAACATGCAATTAATGTGGTATATGGTGAAAAGACATTATAAAAGTAAGGTTTTGGCTCCATTTCATTTCACCGTGATTTCAAATTTTCAGAGAGCGCGAAGACTCCGAGCTAAGGCATTTCGAGCAAGAAGCAAGCACATTCCAAGCAATAATCCATCCAAGGCAGTAAAAGGTATTTAATCATGGCATCCACCTCTACAATTGAATACATAGAAAACCCTACTGTTGTTGAAGTAATAAAAGACCTAGGCCCGTATTTCAGTTAGTTACCAAGATAGCAAAGAAGGATGATACCTTAGGTGCTTTTTCTCAAATTCCTAAGGGAGTTGTATATGCTAAAGACCCCAAAATGTACATCCACTGCAACATTGAAGAG
>NC_081413.1:184947614-185077614 GCF_030272615.1 Cryptomeria japonica
AATACATCAGTAAATAGGGATACATTGATTGGAAAACTTTCAGCTTTTCAAATTGAGGAATTTGGTCCTATTACTACTATAAAAACTGATTTGGCCTTCAAAGCATCAACATCATCTACTCCATCCTTTGAAAAATCATACTGGAGAGCCTTTTATGGAAGAGAACTTGAAGAAACCAGGAAGGAGAATGAAGAGCTTGAAGAACTTGAAGCACTATTTGCAAGAAAAATGCCAAAAGTCCCAATTGGAAGTAAGTATGAAGGTAAAGCACCCTTTAAATATTTTAACTACAATAAGATTGGTCATATGGCTTCAAGATGCCCTAATAGACATGCTAGACTAAGAGAAGAAGCTAGAAGAACATACAAACCTAATCCTAAATATCAGAGATACAGATTTAAGAAAAACAAAGATAAATCTTGTTACATTGCTGATGAAGGTGCGACTGATGATTCTGATGAGGATCTAGCAAACAATGGATGGGTCTTTGTTTCTATAATAGAAGATCAATCAACACCTATTGATCAACCGGTAGAACAAGCCCTAGCAGCTAAAGTTGAATCAAAGGATGAATGGATTATTGACTTAGGATGCTCACATCACATGACTGGAGACAAAGGTAGATTCTTGAACTTTCAAGAATACAATGGAGGTTTAGTAAGATTTAGAGATGACAAAGCCTGTTCAATCAAAGGTAAGGGTTCAATATCTCTTGATGGTAAACATAACACTGACAATGTCTACTATGTTGAAGGATTAAAACATAATCTTTTAAGTGTTGGTCAATTAGTTGAGAGAGGTTTTCAATTACAATTTAAAAATGGAAAATGCAAAATCATGAATAGAACTGGTTTGGAAATTGCAACTGGTAATCAGACTAGAGGTAATATCTTTCATTTGAATAACAATGAAAAGGCATGCTTAATTGCACATATAGATGAAAGTTGGCTATGGCATAAAAGACTATGTCATGTAAATTTTGATTGCATGGTAAAAATCAGTACTTCTAAGGCAGTTAGAGATCTACTTAAAATTGTGAAACCTCATAATACAATTTGCAAGGAATGTCAATTTGGAAAACAAGTTAGAGCTAGTTTCAAAAGTATTCTAGAAAAATTCAATAATGTCCTTGATTTAATTCACACTGATTTATGTGGTCCAACTAGAACTAAAAGCTTACAAGGTGATAGATATTTCATGCTAATTATTGATGATTATTCTAGAATGTGTTGGGTTACTTTTCTCAGAGAAAAATCAGAAGCACTTGGGAAGTTCAAACTATTCAAAGCAATGGTTGAAAATGAAACTGGTAAGAAAATTAAATGCTTAAGATACGATCAAGGAGGAGAATTCACATCTAAAGATTTAAACACATTCTGTGAAGTAAATGGAATCAAAAGATAGTTATTAGCACCTCAGACACCACAATAGAATGGAGTTGTTGAAAGAAAAAATAGAACTATTTTGGATGTAGCAAGAAGTATGTTATCAGAGGCAAATCTACCACATGTGTACTAAAGAGAGGTAGTAAGCACTACTATCTATACATTCAACAAAGTTCACATCAAAGGTGAAACTGGTAAGACCCCTCATGAACTATGGTTTGGTAATATTCCTACTCTTAAGTACTTCATAATTTTTGGAAGTAAATGTTATATTAGAAGAGATGAGTATATTGGCAAGTTTGATCCTAGAAGTGATGAAGGAATATTTCTTGGTTATTCATCTAAGAGCAAGGCATATAGATGTTTTAATAAAAGATTACAGAAAATTATTGAGAGTACAAATGTAAAGATTGATGAACTATTCAAAGGAACTTCAAGGTATATAGACTTTGAACCGAAAATAGAAATTATGACAAATGGACCTACAATAAATCCACTGGTACAGAATGATGATCCAATTACTCCGGTATCATCAGAGGATTCCATAGTAATTGAAGAACAACAATAGACTAAGACACCCTGGTATGTAAAACGGAATCATTCTAAAGATCAGATAATTGGAAGCAAATTTAAAGGAGTCATGACAAGAGGAAGATTGGCAAATGAAGAGGTATGTCTTATTTCTCAAATTGAACCATTATCTATCAATGAGGCATGTGAAGATAAATTTTGGATTAAAGCTATGGAAGAAGAATTAGGACAAATTGAGAAAAATAATACTTGGACATTAGTTCCCTGGCCTAAAAATAAAAATGTAATTGGAACCAAATGGGTATTTAGAAACAAACTTAATGAAGATGGTAAGGTTGTTAGAAATAAAGCAAGACTAGTGTGTAAGGGATATTCTCAGAAAGAAGGAGTTGATTACAATGAAACCTTTGCACCGGTAGCCAGAATTGAGGCAGTTAGATTATTCTTGGCTTTTGCAGCTCACAAGGATTACAAAGTTTATCAAATGGATATTAAATGTGCATTTTTGAATGGAGATCTTGAAGAGGAAGTCTATATTGAACAACCTGATGGATTTTCCTTGATAGATAACAATGATATGGTTTGTAGATTAAGAAAAGCTCTATATGGATTAAAACAAGCCCCAAGAGCTTGGTATGCAAGATTGGAGAAGTATCTTTTAAAGATTGGTTTTACTAAAGGAAATGCAGATAGCAATTTATATTACAAAGTAACTAATGATGACATCTTGATTATTGAAGTATTTGTTGATGATATAATCTTTGGAGGAGAAGATGAATTATGTAAAGAATTTTCTCTTGAAATGCAGCAAGAATTTGAAATGTCTATGATTGGAGAAATAAAATTCTTTTTAGGATTGCAGATCTTACAGACTGATAAAGGTATATTTTTGAGTCAATCTAAGTACTTGAAAGAACTACTAAAGAAATTTGGGTGGAGAACTCTAAACCGGTAAGCACACCTATGACTACAAATGACAAATTATCTCAAAGGGATGAATCTACACCTGTTAATCCAACTAGATACAAATCTATGATAGGAGGTTTACTATATTTGACACAAACCAGACCTGATATTATGAATGCAGTATGTATAGTTTCTAGATTTTAGAGTAATCTTAGGGAAAATCATGAATCAGCAGTAAAAAGGATTTTTCGGTACTTACAAGGCATAGCAAATCTTGGATTATGGTATCCTAAAGATGAAAATTTTGATCTATATGCATACACAGATGTAAATTGGGCAGGAGATGTGGATGCTAGAAAAAACACCACTGGAGGAGCATTCTTTCTTGGAAAGAGATTAGTTTCTTGGTTAAGTAAGAAACAAAGTTGTACATCTTTATCAACAGCAGAATCAGAATATGTTGCAGCAGCAACAAACTATACACAGGTACTTTGGCTTAAGCAAATGTTAAAAGACATAAAAGTAAAATGCAAGGAACCTATTACTATATACTGTGATAACACTGCAGCAATTGATATATCTAAAAATCCGGTATTACATTCTAAAACAAAACATGTTTCTATCAAACTAAATTTTCTAAGGGAAAAAGTTGAAGAAAAAGAGATAAAATTGGTTTATGTGAATACTAAAGAACAACTTGTAGATATTTTCACAAAACCTTTTCCTAAGGAAACTTTTGAGTATCTCAGAGATCAGCTCGGAGTCATACCACCACCGGTAGAGACTTAGACAGTTGATGATTGTCATCAACCGACAGAATTAAATAGGCAAATCTTTTATTCCGGTATTTTGATGAGGAAGCTACTTCTCAGGAGGAGTAGTTGGTATATTGAATTGGTTGGTATTTTGTATGAACTTGACCTTTTGTGACTTTGGCATTTGATGTCAAAGGGGGAGATTGTTGGTATTTTGGTATGGTTTTGTCATTGATGTCAACACCTACTAAATACACCTACTTTGAAGATCCAGCAACATTCATCGGCCAACAATAAACTATGCAACAATTACCAATATATGATTAACCCGCAGGACATAATGTTCATCGGTACCTGGAATGACATGGAAGACACTTGGTAATGTTGAAAAAATCATGTGGACACTTTATTTTGAAGTAATAATCATTGGTATATTCATATTTTCTTATTTTCTTTTACCAACAAATAGGTCCAGGTCATCTAGGGTTACACCATTAGGTCTATCTTTTCCAGATCAGCATGGCATGCTATGAAGATGATTTATTATTGTTGTAAATGCATTAAGCTAACATGATTAATTGGTTATTGCATCGGATATTATATTATTTGTAAAATGTTTTTCTTGTAATATCTTGTAGAGCCGACCTACTAAAATTGGTCTTGGGGTATGGTATAAATGTAAGATCTTATTTGTAAGATCAAGTGTGGAATGCGAAAAAAGATATAAGTGAAAGTATATGCGAGATAAAGTAGAGGCATACATGAAGACGTCATTTGAAGGTGAAGTTAGGTTTTTGTAGAAGCATATCAGCATTACACCGGTACTGAATTCAGCATATGAAGATGCGATTTTGTGTAGTACATTCTTATTGGATTTAACCATCCAACTGTAGTCAGTGTGACTCCCATTTGTGATTGAGCAGTGAGCTCTAGGCTATTGGCCTTTCTGCATGTACAAACCCCTTTTTGTACACTTACTATCTGCAATAGTATCATTTGATTGTGGGTAAGGTTTCCCACCATGGTTTTTTCATTACAGGGTTTCCACGTACAAATATTGGTGTCATGTGTTGTGGATGACTTTGTGCTTATGTTTCATGCATTAATTATTATCGGTATAGCAATTTACTATTAACACTGTCTACCGACATACTTAACTAATTTATCAGTATTAAGCATTAAGTTGGTTAATAAGTTTTTGGTTTGAATTTATTAGACAACTGATTCACCCCCCCCTCTCAGTTGTCTCTGGGACCTACATATGCACAACTAAACTCCTCTAAATAATATCCCATCCTAAATGAAGTAATCCAACCACTTTATTATATCCACCATAACCGGTTCTCTACATGCTTTCCAAGGTTCTGCAAAATCTAGGTCATCATCATACTAATAGAGTTATAAAGCACTGAGAGGGGGGGTGAATCAGTGACAACAAAAACAATACCACTTTAAACACTGACCGATAGCGATACTTAGAAAGTTTACTAAATAATAAACATGCAATCTAAAATGATATTAAAGCATCCACAACAAGTAAAACATCCACCATAACACAAGTGTTTATAAGTGGAAAACCCAATTGGGAAAAACCATGGTGAGATGGGGCTCACAAGTTAACTATTTGTAGTAATACATAACTGACCGGTTAAGGTCTACAAAAGTGCTTTGCTAGGAGCAAATCCTGTTAAAGATCCCAAAGCTTTGTTAGGAGTTATATCGTGTTAAAGGTAGTACCCTGTTAGGAGTAACCTCGATAGAAGATTTCAAAAATTGAAACTAATGGATCACCTTGTTAAAGGATTTGTACATTGAATTTTGTTAGAGATTACCTGGTTAGGGGATTTGATTGTTGTAGTGATTAGAAAACAACATGTGGTGTGATCTAGAAGTATCAAAACTCTCTTGAATAGATCCTCTTCTTCTCACTCCAAACTGTATCACCAACTACATCACCGACATACTCTGTATCGCTTTCAACAACTTAACACTTCTATCTTGCATCATGAAAATAGTTTATCATAATGTCATTATACAGACATTAGAATTCATATCAGCTCAGGAATCATATCACACTTTCCTAGGTGCAGTGTATCTAGACGATCTAACATAACTCATCACAAATTACCAACAAATCTGTCGGTTAGGGATAACTCATCACGATCGGTGATATCTCATCACATAATCAATGAATATCGGTTGAAACACTGATACCAGTTAAGACTTAACTGCATTCAACACATAAACCGATTGTCCTTCATTTTCTTCTTTGATGGTCTTCACTAAATCTCCAAGCTGGTGTCATGCCATTTCTACATACACCGGTTGTCTACATATATTGGTTAGACACCCTCTAAACCCATTTGGTTTTAACTATACATATAATATAGGTTTTGCAATACAAAGACATTTAGGAGTAATATCAGTTTGTCTAAACTAAGATGACTAAGACAATGTGAATATATGTGTGTGTATGCATGTGCCATCAGTGACAAGACATGAAGTCATCTATTACAATCATCATCAAGCCAACAATCTCCACCTTTGGCATTGATGGAAACACTTAGAAAATTTTACAACTTTACAACTAAGTGTGCTTACAAAAAAAATTGTACAAACATATTTCTAGTCCCCCTTAACAATACATATAGAATTTTCACAACACATACATATTTCTACCCCCCCTTTGACAACAATGACAAATTGAAAAGTAAAATACATATATATAGAAAAATTTGCTTTTAAATTTTACACATACAAAAATGTAAGTCTTTATCAAAGAGTGTTCACTGCAATTTTCAAGAAAATGTCACTAAAAGTGATCTTTATCTGAGAAAAATCATTTTCCCAAGTTTCCAATAAGGTTTCAGTGATCTCAATGGTTGTCATAACCTGTGCAGGGAATTATTCCATCGCATCTACTATGCTCATCTCTAGAGTAGTCAAAACTACTTCTGCATCCCTATATGCACATTGCAAGATGTCCACTTTGGGTCTCAACTAGTTATTTGTTATTATTTACTAAGTTGTCATTAGTTTTATGTCCAAAGTCATCCTATATACTCTAGTTAGTTAATACTACCGAAATATTCAGTCGGTAAGCACTAAAGCAATCGGTTACAAAAGAAAGGAGTCACAGAGTTAAGTATACACCAAGTTGTCTACTGAGTAATGTTTTGTGTCTACCGAACAGCAAAGAAGGCATACCGAGTAATCTAAACCAAGTAGAAATGTGCTACCAGATTCAATGAACCTGGACACATATGTGGAAACGTGTTAGAAGAATCGAGCAACAGGGAACCGTTATCACATAGGAAATTGCACTTCAAGATTTTGTATGATTTTGAGGAAGTCTATCCAATGAAATAATTTCTATGTTTATTCATTCGATGAATTTTGTTTGTAAGATCAAAATATGAATAGATCACTGTCCTAGAGATCTATTTATACAAAGTAATTTGAGAATCAATAGGAGAGACATGTGTGATAGAAGAGTTAAAAGGAAAATCATAAAAGGACACATTGAGTTGTGACTGCTACGACTGACAGAGATATTCAAAGGTCACCGAGAAAGTCCTCAAAGAACAGTTTAAGGAACAAAGTAAACAGAAGGGTTTACCGAGTTGACTTATCAATTACCGAGGTATGCTATGAGCAAGGTAATTTCATATTAAGCACATAGAATCTACTATAACATTTTGGATGTAAAGTTGCAGATATTTGTAAAGATTTTATTGAATCATTTGAGTTGTAATAGAAACCTTTAACAGGGTAAAAGACTCTAACAAAGTCTATAAATTGTAAAGCCTTTAACCAAGTGCAACATTTTTTATAAGTGTTGTAAAATCCTTTAGCAAGGTAGATCTAAAGGTCTTCATAATCTTAATAGGGTAAGCTATCAGAAATAGCTAAACATGTAGCTCTAACCAAGCAACCTTTATTATTGCAGTAGTGAAGTTGTGGGTGCCATCCCCACTGTAGTTTTTCTCTCTAACAAAGAGTTTCTGCGTAACCAAAATATTTATGTTATGGAGTGAAATGTGTATGAATGTTATCTCTATAATTATGTGTTAGCTTTATATTATGAGATCAGCAGTTTACAATTTATGTTTATTAGTAAGATTGTTTTTGGAGAAAAGTTTTGAAGTACTGATTCGCCCCTCCCCTCTCAGTACATTAGCTTTCCTAGTTGGACCTAACAAATGGTATTAGAGATTCAATCTTGGAAAAGGGTTTAACAGCCTAAAGAGAAAGATCTTATCAATGGAAGGCTACAAACAATCTCGGAGAATTGTGAATCTTTAAGAAGAATTGGATCATGCTAATCAAGTGATTGCAGATATGCAGAGACAAATGCAAAGATCACTAAAAGTTAGAAGAAGGTTGTTTGATGATTTACAGGACTCACAAGAGTTGGTGGAATAAATTGAGACATCATCTGAGAATAGTATATCAGAAGAGACTGAAGAAATGATTGGAGAACTGAAAGAAAAGAACAAAGCACTAACTAAACAGCTGAAAGCAATGAAAAGAGAACATGTGCATTTTAGCACACAAATGACTGAAAATCTTGATGCATTAAGAACAGGTGAGGATAATATAAGAGACATGGAAAGGGAAAACAACAGCTAGAAGCATTGGTGTCTGAAAAGAATGATGAAATCACAAGAATGATTGGAATTCAACATAATCTTTCTAATCAATTGGGTTATGCACATTAGGAAGCAAATCTAAAAGAAAATGAGAATCAAGAATTGAAACTTGAATTATCAAGATTGACCAATAAACTTGAAACAGAGAAGAAATCAAAAGAAACACTAAAGAAAAGTTATGAAGCATCAAGGATGTTGGATGAGCAACTAAATATAAGAGGACCCAACAAAGATGCAGGACTCGGTTACAAAAAAAAAAACTCTACCAAGAAAGGGATCAACACCACTGAGAGAGGGGAATCATCAAAGCAAGCTAGAAACAAGGAGAACATCAAAGGAAAGAAGCCTATCTACAACTACTATGGAAAACAAGGACATACTGCCAATATGTGTCAAATCAGAAAAGGTAAGCAATCGAATGTCATTAGGTCTGATGGTTATTGTTACAATCGCAATAAGTATGGTCACACATCTAAACAATGTAGGACAAATTCTGCTAGCAATTTTTAGAAGGCAAAATTCAAGGGGTTTTGCAAAAACTGCAATAGATATGAGCACAGTACCGAGAAGTGTTGGTTTAAGAAGAAAAAACTATATGAGGTCTTCACACCAAGTAAATATTAGAAGCTATCAAACTCACATAGATCTTAACCGACAGTATACTGTAGTACAATGGGATTACAATACAAGGATATGGTGTGAATGTTGTGTAAGATATGGACATATAAGTGCCAACTGCATGATAAGGTTTAGAATGAACAATTGAAGATCATGGAGAAATCCTGGAATGGCATGCTTTCATTGTCATAAAGCTGGACACTTGGCTAAGAACTACAGAGATCAACCCAGAGGAGATACTGAAGAGATAAAAATCAAACTACAGAAAATCTGGAAAAAGAAGGAAATTGAGTCAAAAAATGAAGAAAGCACCTTACCTACTGAGTTAGGTGCATCTACTTCAAATTAATTAGTAAAGGTATGAAGGGACTACATTCTCTCAAGGTTAGATCTTAACAATTCCTATTTTACCATGTACTTAATTTCAAAATTTGCATAGCTAAGATGCATTAGCAAGTTTGAAATTCTATCTAGTCTTTTGGAGTACCAGAGAAGTCGGTAAGTGTAGGAAGCCTATCTAGCCTGTAAAAGCGTAAAAGGAAGTTAATCGGTTTAGTGGAACCGAGTGCATTTAATGTTTTCTTACCTAACTGTACAAAGCCTGATAAGGTAAAATGTGTACTTAAAGTTCTTCGCATGGTCATTTTACACTTACCAGTTATCAAAGAGTAGAGCTAAGTGATTCAAAGGTGATCAATCATCTCCCAAGCAAATTTCAAGGTATTTATACAGCAATCTCAAACGCATTTTCAAGCCAGTTAACCGGTCAATATTAGTTGTGAACATCTGCATTATATTTACTAAGTCGAAAGCATTTTCTGGTTAGTTAAAACCCTAAGCTCTTTCGTTAGTAGAAATCCAAGTTTGAAATGGCTCCTAAGTTACAAAAACTTGTTGTAGTTGAGAGTATTGAGAAGCCCTCACTAAAGTATTCCTTACCTCCCAAAGTTGCATCTGAACCTGATGAGAAAAATGCATTTTCTCTTACTCTGGATAGGGTTCTATTGGTTGAAGATGTCAGATTATACACTAAGTGCCATGTTGAAGAGCTAGGTCATACTGAGATCAAGGACATGTATGATGAGTTATGCACCAATGGAATCCTAGATAGCAAATATGAGCATATCAAAGTCAAGGGATTGACCGAAGTCCTAACCTACCCTCGAGTTTTCAAACCCCAATGGGTTAAATTTGTTTCGAGTAGAGTTCATGATGACTTTATGTGGTTAGAGGAGCAACCATTCAAAATCACGTAGGAGATCATTCACATAATAATCAGATACCCTATATACGGCCATGCCCGAGCATAGAAAATGATTTCATAGAAGGAATTGATAACTTTGCCGGAGTTGAGTCTGATTGCAGAGGTCTTAAATTGAATAATGTTATAGATGCAAAGCTAAAGTTTGCAATTAGAATCATCGGTTATTGTTTCTTTCAATCGGCAAGAGAAAACAGTGTACCATGTGCAGCTATAGATTTGGCCTACAATATTGTGAAAAAGTGTATGAAGATTGATCTATGTGAAGTGTTGTTGAAAAACCTATTTGAAAATCTCAACACTATAAGGAAACCTAAGAAGAATAACTCAGCAAACACATTAAAGTTTGGGTCACTCTTAGTGTGCATGTTTTTCTATTTTCAGAAATTCTTCCCATCAGTCAGTAACATAGTTTGGGAGTTACACCGACTAATCACCCATCAAATAAATGACTTTATCAATCAGTTAGGTGATAATTTCAATGAGATAATGGATGATTACTTCAACAAATTTCAAGAAAAGATGCATAACAGGTACAGAATCCCACCTCAATTAGTGGAAAAATATAAGGATGATATATGTTTTGAAGTGGACACCGACTACTATTATGTCAATGCAGTGGATCCTAGAACTCAATCTCTACCAGCCATGGGTTATGAGATGGATCTTGATATTTCTCAACAACAAATAGATGCCTTTTTGTCACTTCCAAGGCATGCTACTAAGATCAGATATGGTACCTATGAAGAGGTCAAAGAGAAGGTAAAAATGAGCATACATGTATCGAAGGATACAAGAAAAGCCACTAAAATGATCAAAGTGCTAACTGAGAAATTTGGTACCTCCACTCCTATCAAGAGTGATCAACTTACAATTGAGGAGGATTCTGAGGCTCGAGAAGCTGAAATCACTCTAAGCACTGAGTTGCCAAAGGGCAAAATATTGGAAAGGAAGAAATAGGATATACCTAAGGTATCACTGACTCCACCAGTGAAGCGCCCTAACACTAGATCATCTGCAATGTCACCTAGTAAGAGGTAGAAAAAGATTGAATTGCCTAAAGTTACAAAGACTTATAGAAAGTCGACCAGGATACTCATTTTGAATAAGGAGTCAAGTGACACAAAATCTAAAGACAAAAACAAATTTTATATTGTCAAAAGCACAAAGGAAGATGTACACAGTGTTGACAACTTCTATGACAAATTGAAACAATATGAAGGATTTGGGTCATTCAGGTATCTAAAATATGACTCCAGAATAGAAGATGAGAAGAGGTAAATAGAAGAATCAGTTGTATGCACACTTCTCAAATTCTGAGTAGTTCCATTAGAAGTAAGTAATTTTCTTCCAAATGCATTATATTCTCACATTGACAACAGATGGAAATATGCTATGGACTCGGAGTAGCAAATAAGAGAAAGAGTTTTAGTACACCTCTTTCCAAACATGTTGGTAGATGATATTAGAAACCATTTGAAAAAATACTAGACAAACTTTCAAGTGAAGCATAGAGCCTTGAAAATGATGAATGGACTTTATCTTGAAGTCGAAAAGGAAACCAAAGAAAAATGGCAAGAGATCTTCAGAATTCAGACTGAAGAAACTGAAGATGAAGTAGAAATAGTTGACATTACCGAGCAAGATCCTGCTTCAACTATTCAACAAGATGAGGATGTCATGGACACTAAGGCACCAAAACAAGAGATGATAGAAGGAAATGCCTATGCCAAACTGGTATCTAGTGAATCAGTTTTGGAACAAGTCAAGTCCTATCCTCTAGTAACTCAGCAAGTTTCAACCGAAAAACCTCAGGACACTGATCAAGGCAAAGAGGGTCAACAGTCTACAAAAGGAGAATCTACTTCTCAAGCCACTAGGGAACAGACTTCTCATGCACCTGCATGCACTGAAACTATTGCCACTGAGACCCCAAGCAAGGAATCAGCGAAGGACACATCAGAGGCTAAGGGAACCAAAAAAAGTGTTGTCTCTACTGAGCAACCTACCGAGGGTGAACAAGCCTCCAAAGCCATTGTACTCATTCAATAGGTGAAAGCCTCATCATCCAAAGAAAAGAAAGTGAAGAGGCATGGTTTCAAGGTAGATCTATCAAAGCCCATTGTGTTGCCAAATGTTGACATTTCAAAACTGAAAGGGCAAGCATTTATTGAATTCGGGGAACTATGTAAAGCCAAAGCAGAACAAGAAAGACAAATGGCTATTCAGAAGAAGAACTGAATACTTCAGAAGGTTAAAGCATTATTGACAAACATGCTATCTGAAGCTACCGTGAATAAAGATGCTATCACCCATATGCAACTAGATGAACTACTCACTAAATTAGAAGCATCAGGAGTAGACGTATCTACCTTAGCAAGTTGAAGGACAAAGAGCTATCTGCCAAAATGATTGATGAAGTGCAGAAAGCAATTGCCACAGGTAAAGTCAAGCTTGTTAGGCTCATTGTTGAGTTGTCCCCTCAACTCAAACATATTCTTTATTTATTTTAGAATATCTGTACATTTTCATTATTTATTAAGGATATCAAGCATAAGAATGAAGTTATTGAACAAGAGATTACCAATCTCTCCAATAAATTGACCATCGAGCCAAATTTTGTTCAGAATTTCTATACCAAGCTGCAAACTCTTATGGCTCAATAGTTAGAACTTCAGAATGAAGAGCACAAAATAAGGATGGATATCATGACTCTTCAGACCTTATTTATTCCCCACTTATCATCAGTCCAAGAGCAGATCAACCAAGATACCCACTTATCTACTCAACAAGAGGAAAGCACTTTAGATGGTTTGATTTCACTATTAGCTAATATTATAGCTTAGAATTCCCTAATGGATAGTGTCAAGGATGCACTCTCCACTACTCTCACCAGCGCTAGTACAAAGTATAAATCTATTTTTGACCAGTTGCCTCCACCTAATGGTAACTATTTTTGATGTTTGTCAAAAAGGGGGAGTATACTGAGTATAAGAGGGAGTGTACCAAGTAGAATAGAGTATCCAAATGTATAGTTGAATTTGATAGGGGAAGCATAGAGCACATAGCAGTGAATACCGAGCATTGATCACAAGAGCATGCAAATTAAGTTATGTAAAGTATATTGATAAGGCGAGTATATATTTGAGTATATTACTATTTATTGACAATTATATATACTGTCATTTTAGTCAAATTTTGTAAGTATATAGATTTTGAGTTATGACTTTGAAAGGAGTTTTGTCAGACATACCAAACTAATGTCAAAAGGGGAGATTGTTATTATTTACTAAGTTGTCATTAGTTTTATGTCCAAAGTCATCCTATATACTCTAGTCAGTTAATACTACTGAAATATTCAGTCGGTAAGTACTAAAGCAGTCAATTACAAAAGAAAGGAGTCACAGAGTTAAGTATACACCGCGTTGTCTACCGAGTAATGTTCTATGTCTACCGAGCAGCAAAGAAGGCATACCGAGTAATCTGAACCAAGTAGAAATGTGTTACCAGATTCAATGAACCTAGACACATATGTGGAAACATGTTACAAGAATCGAGGAACAGGGAACTGTTATCACATAGGAAAT
The DNA here is from genome assembly GCF_030272615.1 of Cryptomeria japonica. Lineage (NCBI taxonomy): Eukaryota > Viridiplantae > Streptophyta > Pinopsida > Cupressales > Cupressaceae > Cryptomeria > Cryptomeria japonica. Next base: position 184,961,310 of record NC_081413.1, read on the forward strand.
TGCACTTCAAGATTTTGTATGATTTTGAGGAAGTCTATCCAATGAAATAATTTCTATGTTTATTCATTCGATGAATTTTTTTGTAAGATCAAAGCATGAACAGATCACCATCCCAGAGATCTATTTATACAGAGTAATTTGAGAATCAACAGGAGAGACATGTGTGATAGAAGAGTTAAAAGGAAAATCATAAGAGGACACATTGAGTTGTGACTACTACAACTGACAGAGATATTCAGAGTTCACCGAGAAAGTCTTCAGAGAATAGTTTAAGGGATAGAGTAAACAAAAGGGTTTACCAAATTGACTTATCAATTACCGAGGTATGCTATGAGCAAGGTAATTTCATATTGAGCACATAGAATCTGCTATAACATTTTGGATGTAAAGTTGCAGATATTTGTAAAGATTTTATTGAATCATTTGAGTTGTAATAGAAACCTTTAACAGGGTAAAAGACTCTAACAAAGTCTATAAATTGTAAAGCCTTTAACCAGGTGCAGTATTTTGTATAAGTGTTGTAAAATCCTTTAGCAAGATAGATCTAAAGATCTTGATACTCCGAACAGGGTAAGCTATCAGAAATAGCTAAACATGTAGCTCTAACCGAGCAAACTTTATTATTGCAATAGTGAAGTTGTGGGTGCCATCCCCACCACAATTTTCATCTCTAACAAAGAGCTTCTGCGTAACCAAAATATTTGTGTTATGGAGTGAAATGTGTATGAATGTTATCTCTATAATTATGTGCTAGCTTTATATTATGAGATCAACAGTTTACAATTTATGTTTATCAGTAAGATTGTTTTTGGAGAAAATTTTTGAAGTACTGATTCACCCCTCCCCTCTCAGTACATTAGCTTTCCTAGTTGGACCTAACAGTCTACATATATTGGTTAGACACCCTCTAAGCCATTTGGTTTTAACTATACATATAATATTGGTTTTAACTATACATATAATATTGGTTTTAACTATACATATAATATCGGTTTCGTAATACAAAGATGTTTAGGAGTAATATCGGTTTGTCTAAACTAAAATAATTAAGACAATGTGAATATATGTGTGTGTATACATGTGCCATCAATGACAACACATGAAGTCATCTATTACAATCATCATCAAGCCAACAATCTCTCCCTTTGGCATTGATGGAAACACTTAGAAAATTTTACAACTTTACAACTAAGTGTGCTTACAAAAAAAATTGTACAAACATATTTCTAGTCCTCCTTAACAATACATATAGAATTTTCACAACACATACATATTTCTACTCCCCCTTTGACAACAATGACAAATTGAAAAATAAAATACATATATATATATAGAAAATTTTGCTTTAAAATTTTACATATACAAAAATGTAAGTCTTTATCAAGGAGTGTTCACTGCAAATTTCAAGAAAATGTCACTGAAAGTGATCTTTATTTAAGAAAATTCATTTTCTCAAGTTTCCAATAAGGTTTTAGTGATCTTAATGGTTGTCATAACCTATGCAGGGAATTCTTCCATCACATCTACTATGCTCATCTCTGGAGTAGTCAAAACTACTTCTCCATCCCTATATGCACATTGCAAGATGTCCACTTTGGGTCTCAACTAGTTATTTAGTTCCTTCAAGAATTGGAGTCACTTAGCCTATTCACAATCATATATTTCTAACTGATTTTATAAATCATCAATTGATTTGCCAAAAGCTAAGGCTGAATCCTATAAAGGTATGTAGGCAATACATATCTTTTCGAGTTCTTGTTATGTCTCATTTTGCCTCTTAATCAAATCAGTATAGAAAAATGAAACATTAGATGTATAGGCTAGTATCCTTCCTCCTTTTTCAATAGCAGTCCTCAAAATATCTTTAATCAGGGATAAAGAAATCTTCCCTGTATCAATATCTTTCATTATTTTCTCTCCTCTTTTTTTTCTGTAATTCTTCTCAGCTAAAGTCTAAGAAGCTTCTTCGAGGGACTTCAGTTGGTCAGAAGCATCAACAACCAACTAGCCAAGATTTCCAATAGGAGTTGACAAGTTTCCAATATCAGTCTCTGGTAGAAGACTGGACAGAATATCAACAACAGTTTGAATTGTTTCTGCTTCGTTCCTCTGCTCTTTCAATATTTTCTTCTGAGCTCTAGATTGCATCATTGTTGCAATCTCCATGAGTTCAGATGCACTCATGTTATCTACATCTATAGGCCCTTTGATGCCTATTGAGTCATCTTCATCATCAATTTGTTTCTTAACTATTGCTTTTTCCTTTTCAGCTGGTCTTTTCTCCTCAGTTTTCTCTTTCCCTTCCTCCTTTTTCTATTCAGATGCCTTCACTTCAACCTTTTTCTCAGGTTTCTCTTTCTCTTGTTCTGCCTTTGTTTGTTTCTCCTAAGTAACTATTGTAACCAGTGGCAATTGAGTTTCCACTTGATAATCTTTTCTCGGTGGAGGTGGAATATCTACACTAGGTTGAATTGCTGGTGCTTCAACTACTTTTTCATGTGTAATAGTAATAATCGGTTGATGTAATGGTTGCATAACTAGTTCAATGATATTACCAGATAGATCAATGGTGTCCTAAATATCATCAACAAAGATAACTAGTAGAGAGTCATCCTTATGCTTGATAGGATAAATAGTATCCGGTGCAACAACTTCTTCTTCATCTAACTCTGGTTGTTCTCCAGTCTCTGTTTGATCAGTTTCGTGAGACTTTATCTACTTATGCATCCATTGAATATTTCTATCTATCTTATGGGTTTCAACTTCAACAAATTGCACCTTTCCATTCATTAACATCAATCTTCTTGCCTTAAAATGAAATTGTCCTATGAATTTATTAATTAATGCTACTAATTCATCTCTAGACAATTCAGGAAAATATTGAATGAGATTACTATCAATTATTTCTTGATCTTGTTCAATAGCCTCTTCCCACTTCTTTACAAGAATAGAATACAAAGAATCAAAAATATCATCTTTAAGATCCTGAGGCAATCAATTGTATTGACACAATTAGTTGATTACCTTTGAACAATTTGTTCCTTCTGATCTTCATTAAATGAATCAAAACATTCTTTCACATTATCAAACCTATCCCTCCCTAATGTTTTTATAGTTCTCTCAAAATTAGTCATAGGTTTGTAAGATAAATCATTAATAGGAATACCCTATTGAGAGGTGTCTTCTACTAGTTTGGATTTCTTACCAGTTGCTTTCATTTTCTTTGGTTCCTCTTCAGTGTCGATATCATCAGATTCTGCTTGAAGAATAAGTTGTCTACCTCTCTTCTTTGTTGTAGTCTGCTTTTTAGCATATACTTTTGGTGTCGGTTCCTTCTTGACTTTTACACTTCTTGTTACTCTTTTATTAGTTGGCACTGAAGGTTCTTGCTCAACCTTCTTCTTCTTTCATTTAGTACTACTGGGTTGAGCACTACTGGTTTGAGTCAATGTAGTTTTCTTCTCGAATATTCCCAATCTTTTCTTCTTCTTATCCACTGGAGATGCCAACAAATTATTAGCATAACCAATTAACAAGTCATAATTGACTTCATAACTCATATCTTCCATTTCATCATCCCTGAGTTTGATGGCTTCCATGAGACAAAAGTTTGTGGTGACTGTGAAACAGATGTCTTTTGCAAAGTTTTTCACCATATCTTCAGGTAGCCTCATCCTCATGCTCATCTTCTTTTGGAATTCATTAAAATATCTATTCATTACAGAAGAGAATGTGTTCTTTACATCCTTAATGTTATTCTTTATTTGAGCAGTTACTGGTAGGTCCTTTGACCATTGAATGTCACCAATTCCCGGTAGGAAATTCTGAAAGTAAAAGAATATCCCAATCAATAGTTGACCAAATTTGAACTTTTGACTATTGTCTTTCTTTATTGATTGAAGATTCAACATCAATTGACTCCTTATAGCCTCACATAGGTCATAATCTATGTTCTCAGTAATCATTCTATAAGTTGTATGCATAGTTGCAGATGGCACACTATTCATTCTACTAGAATAAAATATCATGTAACCAATAACCATATTAGCTAGTCTAACCATTGGGTCCTTAATGTTGTTAACTAAAAAATGCATGTCTATTAGAGGTGGTCTAAGTTAATGCAGTCATAGTCTCTTTTGAAATCCTCCTCAGCTTTGGAACTTTGCCGGTTTGCCAAAAACCAATCACAACATGTATTGCTTCCTTAGTGATTGTGTGTGACCTTTCAAGATACATATTTTCACCATGCACACATCTAAAAATTATCCTAACATGTTGCTCTTCAAAGTCTTCAAAAAAATACGCCACATTGTGTAAACCCTTTTCATAAACCCTAATGTACTCGGGTTTGATCTTGCCACTTTCATCACACAAGGATTTTAGTTGAGAGTAAATTGATAATGATCCTAAATCCTCAATTTTATAGTCAATGTAACTGGATAAATCACCTTTTATAATAACAACATTATTAACTTGAGACAAAGCATTGTAAGATACTTTTTGATCAGATTTCATAGTCTCCATAGGTTCAGAAGTGATCATAAGTCTCTCTACTTGCTTAGACGATGATGCCATTATGAAAAAACTTGATTTGAAAGAGATTGATAAAAGAATAGCTTAATTCTTCCACACTAGCAAGGTTTCCAGTTTATCTCTTGACTGTACACCAGTTGCTCCTTCACTAATCTTCGAATCAAATTCAATCTTTCAATTTGTAGCACAAATCCATCTATAATCAGCTAGCAATTCTCTTTTCGCTCTACAAGTGCTCAAGAGTTCTCTTTCGAATGCGATTAGGGTAGAAATATCATAGTAAAACTTTCTTTCATAAACTTTACCCACTACATTAATTGCTCAACCGATAGGGTAAAAAACCCTAATATACCGCTTAACAATACTTCCAATACTGATAGGTATATAACTAGTTGATAATCTTTCAAAAAAATGATAGACAAAGATATCAAGATTTCTTATAAAACAACTCAAAATGCAAACTTTCTTACCACACATTCTTCAAGGGGTCCGAAAGTAGGTTTACTGCTATGCTCCCCTTAGTCCTGTTTGAAAGGCTTAATTCACTGGTGAAGGATTCTCAACACTGGGTGAAGGATTAGGTTCTTCTGCAGGCTTATCCTCACTCTTCTTCTTCCAAATTTGGTTCATCTCCTCTCTGATTTCTTCAACATTTACCTTTTTCTTACCCTTCTGATCTACAGAATGATTAAGCGATTTGTTCTTTCTAGTTCTACAGAACTTCGCCATATGTCCCAATTTGTGACAATGATAGCAAGTCATTCCAGATGATCTCCAAGCTCATATATTACCTCTTCTAGTTGTCCTTCTATAGTTCATAACCACATGACCATAATTGTTACAAATGGTGATAATAACATTAGTCACCTTTTCCATTTCAAATGGACTATACCGATTGACATAGGGTTTCTACTAGTTCATGTTTCCTCAGCTGTCATAGGTTCTCCTTATGTCACCATTAGGTCTTGAATTCATGTGAGGTGCTGGATTATTTCCTCCATATTTACATTCAACTGATGTATTTCCATACATGTTGCATGTAAAACAGTGACCTTCAAATCTCCTAGATACATACCTAGCATTTGCATTATAGCCTGTATTCTCATTGGGTCTATTTCTACACACATTTGCAATATGTCCAATTTTTTGACAGACAAATAAAATAGGTTCAAAAAATTTCTTATCGGTAGGCTTGTTAGCCTTGGAGTAGTTTTACCCTTGTGAATATTGCTCTTTGTACCAGAAGATTCTCATTTCTCAGATGTATTAAAACCTAGTCTAGATGTGTCACCTTTCATCCTCTAAGATTGGATCTTCTCATCCAGCATAGAAGAACTCTTATTGAACTTTTCCATCTTTCCATTAGCCTCAGTGAGCTCTTTGGTAAGATCTTCATTGTGTTTTGTAAGAGTCTCTCTTAGAGATGTTGCCATTTCAAGATCTAGCTGCAAAGCCTCCTTCTCTTATTTTTCTTCATGCCAATGCTCATGCAAAGTTGCATTCTCTTGTTTGATCTTAGCAATCTCATGATTTCTCTCTTTGATTAAGTCTTTAGCTGCCCTTCTTGCTTCTAGCTCTTGGCTCATGCAGATAGTTAGGGCTTCTAACTCTCTTCTCATATTTAGCTTTTCACTATTCAGTTTTTCAACTTCTTCAGCTAATGCATCAATGTTAGCCTCATCTAAAGAACTATTATCAGATATCTTCAATAATTGTTTAGTCAACTCTCTCCTTTTGACTTGTGAAGCTTTAAATCTGACCCTTAGGGTTTCAAGCTCTTCCTTGGAAGCTTCAAGCACTCTAGCCATCTCTAAGTAGCTCATATCCCCCATGGTGGCTTTAGGATTTCCTTCCAAGTGATTAAGCCTTAAGGAAGTTTGGCTCTGATACCAATTGATAGACTTATAAAGCACTGAAAGGGGGGGTGAATCAGTGACAACAAAAATAATACCATTTTAAACACTGACCGGTATAGATACTTAGCAAGTTTACTAAATACTAAACATGTAATACAAAATGATATTAAAGCATCCACAATAAGTAAAACATCCACCATAACACAAGTGTTTATACGTGGAAAACCCAGCTGGGAAAAACCACAGTGAGATGGGACTCACAAGTTAAGTATCTGCAGTAATAGATAGCTAACCGGTTAAGGTCTATAAAAGTGCTTTCCTAGAAGCAAATCCTGTTGAAGATCCCAAATCTCTGTTAGGAGCTATACCCTATTAAAGGTAGTATCCTATTAGGAGTAACCTTGGTAGAGGATTTCAAAAATCCAAACTAACAGATCACCTTGTTAAAGGATTTGTACATTTAAGCTTGTTAGAGCTTACCCAGTTAGAGGATTTGACTGTTGTAGTGATTAGAAAACAACACGTGGTGTGATCTAGAAGTAACACAACTTTCTTGAATAGATCCTCTTCTACTCACTCAATACTACATCACCAACTGCATCACCGACATACTCTATAACGGTTTCAACAACTTAACACTTCTATCTTGCATCATGAAAATAGTTTATCATAATGTCATTATATAGACATTAGATTTCATGTCAGCTTAGGAATCACATCAAAATTTCCTAGGTGTAGTGTATCTAGACAATCTAACATAACTCATCACAGATTACCACCATATATGTTGATTAGGGATAACTCATCACGACCGGTGATATCTCATCACATAATCAATGAATACTGGTTGAAACACCTATATCGGTTAAGAGTTAACCACATTCAATACATAAACTGATTGTCCTTCATTTGCTTCTTTGATGGTCTTCATTGAATCTCCAAGCTGGTGTCATGCCATTCCTACATATACCAATTGTCTACATATACCATTTAGACACCCTCTAAACCGTTTGGTCTTAACTATACATATTGTTAGGGGTCCCATAGATACTGAGAGGGGGGGGTGAATCAGTATCTAACCAGTAATAAGAATTTCTTAAGTTAAAACATGCAAAACATAATATAATAGTGTACCGGTATGCAAGAAATAATGCAATAAATAGAATCAAGAATATCCACATGAAAAGTACACCATAACACAATATGTTAATGAGGAAACCCAGTGTGGGAAAAACCTCGGTGGGATTTGTGACCCACAATATTCACTCACTAGCCAATAAGAGAATATTACTTACAATAGGGGCCTGCACATGAAGGAAGGCCAACTACCTAGAGCTTACTGCTCAATGGGAAGTCACACTGACTTACAATAAGGATTATACAAATCCACTAACTTGTACTACTTTACAATAGCATCTTTAATGCCAAATTCAGTACCGGTTCTTTCTTTGTTCTTTACATATACCCCTTGACCTATATTTCGCACATTAGGTCTGCCTAATATTTTCTTTTATGCTCCTACATCATTATTACAAATGTCTACAATGATCTCCTTTATATATAAGAGTCATTTTACAATTTGCCAAGTCGGCTTACAATAATAAACAAAATATTGTATAACAAAAATCCTATCGGCCTCAGTGCCGGTATACTTTCTTTCTTCTATGCTGGTGCCAGTGTAGAGTGTGATCTACTGATGCCGGTATAATGTCTTTGTTGGTGCCATAGGATTGTAAGGTTGCCATCTATGACAAAACCTTCAATCACATACAATGTCTCATTGGAGTGTGCATATGCCAACAATCTCCCCCTTTGGCATTGATGGCAACACTCATGAGAAATTTCAAGAAGTATCCAAAATGTGTAGTCCAAAAAAGTTACCAAAAATGTTTATCAAAAATGTGAGAGCTCCCCCTGAGCATATGATTCCTGTGTTTTGAATTTTCTCATCCTAAACCTACTCCCCCTTTGGCATCAATGACAAAGGTTGTCAAGAAGTTAGTAGAGTTTGTAGTTTCATCTATCCATAACCTCAACCTTTTAGCTAGGTAGTTATAATCTGAAAAAGATCTCCCAAAATTAAGTTTATACTATCCATAAACTTCTTACTATCCTTTATTATTGTCTCAGTTCTCTTCACTGTACCGGTGAGATGCTACAAATGCTCTGCCGGTGTTTTGCTTCCCTGTGTTAATGCCTCAGAAATTTCCTTCCACAGAGATGCTAAATAGTCCAATCTTGGACTTAGTTTAGATCTCAAGTGTTTTTCCTTATTTATTATCCTTTCTTTCTCCCTTTCCAATTTGAGTAGTTCTTCCTCAAAATTTGATATCTTCTCTTCAAAAACTGATAGTGTATCAGGTGAGTTGACAAAGTTGTCTGCAAGTCTATTTACCTCATCTTGTACCTTGCTTATTTTCTTGTCAATATCTATAGTCAAAAAGTTTGTTTTATCAGTATCTTTGCACAAATTTTTGTATTCTTTCAACAAACTACATAATTCCGGTAGAAGTGTGTCAAAATCTCTATTACACTTCTTTATTTCCTCATCAAGGAATTTCTGCTTTTCAATCTCTACCTTATCCTTTACTGAATCTTCCTTTATTTTCTCAATGTTCTCTAAGATATATTTACATAGTGTGTCCTATTGTCCTAAAGAATCTTTATTATCTATATTACAGTTAGGTGCAATTACCTTCAAAATTGGTATAGAATCATCAATTGCTTTGTAAGCCTGTGAGCTGCAGTTAGTTATTTTCTTGATAGAATCAACTGTCAGTTATTTTCTTGATAGAATCAAGTAATACCTTAGTCACATTTGTTGATTTGAATGTTGATGATGATCCAATAATTTGAGTACTGGTGGAAGTAACCATGCTTGTATTGACCTCTGGTAGGTCAGTTTGTGTCTGCATTTCTTTAAGCAATGGTTTTCCTACTTCACTAGTTACCAGTGGCACTGTTTCCTTATGTACCTGTTCCGGTTGATGTTGTTCTAGAGCCTTTAGCTCTGTTGGTTTCTCTGTATGTTGTGTTGTCTCTGTCAGTGACTCAGTCTCTACCTTTTTCTCTATATCTTCTATCAGTTTCTCTGTTTCCCCTGCTACCAGAGGCTCATTATCCATATATGACTTATTAGTTGTATCTTTGTCTACTATTATGTTGATCTTCTGAGTATAAACATTCACAATATATAGGACTTCAGAATTAGCATTGTTATCCTCTACATCCATACTTTCTATTGCTGGTTGTTCTTCAATAGTTGTTATTTTCACTAGTGGAGTATTTAAAGAAGGTGGGGGTAAGTTGTCTTTAACTTTGATGCTTGGTGGTCCACCAACTTTACCTTTCCCTTTGTCTCTATCTTTCTGATATACCTTTATAGGTTTAGGGTTCCTGTACTCTTCTTGTTTTTCTTTGTCAACCAGGAATATATCCCATCCATCTTTTGTTTCCTCTGTCACTTCATTAACTCGTCCTACCTTTAGTGAAATATGCCAGTGTGTAGTAGAGAATACTGACTGGTTTGCTTGAGCAATCAAATCATCAATTTCTTTTGGAGAGTTTACCAGATATATAGCAAGTAGCTTCTCAATTTTTATTTTCTTATCTAATTCTATCGCTGCTTGCCTTCTAGCCTCAAGTCTTTTGAATAATTCATCAGGAATTTCATTTACTACTTCCATCAAGAATTTCTTGTACATGTCCATATGCAATATAACACTGATCTCAACTTGCTCTTTCTCATCAACTATTAGAGTGTCATAAATTTTCTCTATGTTCTTCAATTTTCCTTCCTCTATGATTTCATTTAGCAGTACATCAAGAGGGGCCAAGTCTTTATTTGTCCTTTTCTTCTTAGGTGTCAGTTTCTTCTTTGGTGTGGCCTTTCTAATCGGAGATCTCACTGCTTGTTGCTTTTGCCTTGTTCTTCTAGGTGAAGGTGTGGTTGCTGGTGAGGGATCTCTTTTTCTTACAACTCTTTTAAAATTTGTTGGCATGTCACCTTCCGAAGAGGTACCTACCGGTGATAGATGAGTTTCAGGTTGTGGAGCTGCCAACTCATCCTCTGTTATGTTGGTTTTATTCAATACATCTTCCTTAATGGCTTTTGCTTGTCTGGACCCTTTCCTTACAAATGCCTCAACCTTCTTTACTCTTTTCTTTGATTTTATTTGGCTTTCTATAGTCTCAACACTACCAAATACTTCTTCCTTAGTTTCATTGGGGGCTTCTAGAAGTGCTTTAGTATATGTTTCAACTATGTGATCATCTGTTTCATAGCCCATCTCGGTTACCCAAATTGTCCTTGGGATGACCGCTTCCCTCTAGATTTCATCTTTCTTAATAACAAATCATATATCATCTTTGTATTTGTCTACTATTTTCTGAGATAACCTTACTCTTTTCTTCATTTTGGTCTTTAATGCTTGAAAGAAGTCATCAATATTGTTTTCCTTGTTCTCACCCATGTTATTGAATAGTTCAGTCAATTGTTTTCCTATCGGTATGTCATATCCAAGTTCTTTATAACCTATACTGGGAACCTATTTTGTTATGTGTAGCATTAGGCATACTAACAAATTTCCAAATTTGAAAGTTCCTTTCTTGTCCTTCTTGATCTTTCCAAGGTTGTCAATTAGTTCATCCTTTAACCATTCACATATGTCAAATTTTGCATTGTCTGTTACCATATCATAATCACTCTTAATGCATAAACTTGAAACTGAATTAAGTCTATTGGCATGAGTGGCTTTGTAACCTAATATCATACTTATGAATCTCACATTTATATCTTTTACATCATTAACCCTTAGAGATCTCTTATCGAATGTTGCACCAGTTAGTTTTGCAACTAGGTCATTTGGAACCTTCTTGGTTTTATCTAGTCTCTTACCAGTGGTTGGTAACCCTGTGACAGCTTTCACAGCTTCCTTGGTGATCTTATGGATTGCATCTAGCCAGAAAAATTCTCCATGAACTTTGCTTAACACTATCCTAATCACATCCATAGGGAATTTAGGAATGCTAAGGATTTATGTGAATCCTAGGGTTTCAATAACCTTGTGTTCATCTTTAACATTTCCGGTGTTATCACATATCACGGTTTTATACATGGTTTTGATTTCCTCATCTCCTAACTCTTCAATGTTGCAGTGGATGTACATTTTGGGGTCTTTAGCATATACAACTCCCTTAGGAATTTGAGAAAAAGCACCTAAGGTATCATCCTTCTTTGCTATCTTGGTAACTAACTGAAATACGGGCCTAGATCTTTTATTACTTCAACAACAGTAGGGTTTTCTATGTATTCAATTGTAGAGGTGGATGCCATGATTAAATACCTTTTACTGCCTTGGATGGATTATTGCTTGGAATGTGCTTGCTTCTTGCTCGAAATGCCTTAGCTCGGAGTCTTCGCGCTCTCTGAAAATTTGAAATCACGGTGAAATGAAATGGAGCCAAAACCTTACTTTTATAATGTCTTTTCACCATATACCACATTAATTGCATGTTGGTTAAGTATTTACTTAACATTGTTTGCCGGTAATAAGTAATTTTCAACTTCTTATCTCTAACTCAGGGAATAATTAGCACATGTGTCATTAGATTGCCAAACCCTCAAGGAAATTTTCTTCAATTAGATGGAGAACTTCCTGCCGGTGGAGCACTGCTTTGTCCTTTTGGTAAAGTATCACTTTGTCCTACCGGTGAAGTATTGGTTTGTTCTACCGGTGGAGGGGTATTCCAAATATTTAGATCAGCTTTTCTAATCCATTGTTTTGAGAATTCTTGCTTAACCTCTTCAACTTTTTCTTTTCCTTTCAAGCTAGCACTTTTGTTGTCTACCGGTGTTCCTTTACTTCTACAAAATTTACCAATATGCCCAATCTTGTTACATGCATAACAAGTTACATTATTCTTCTGAATAGCTTTCCCATAACCTATGCCAGTTTGTGTTCTACATTGATTTGATAAATGTCCAAATCTTCCACAAACATAACATCTCACATTCATTCTGCAATTTTCAGAGTTGTGACAAACTTTGTTGCATTTTGAACATTGACCGGTGGGTGTCTTGATATTCTGATAATTCCTAGATCTACATTCATTTGCTCTATGACCATACTTATTATAGTTAAAGCATTTTCCATTGAATTTATAAGCATTAGGTTGTCTTACCGGTTTGCTGTGATCCTGAGTATTTGCAGTACTAGAGCTTTCACCAACTTCAAAGCCAATTCCAGAAGTGTCACCTTTAGTTTTTTGATTCTTCAGCAAGGTACCAAGTTCCTCTGAGCTTTTCTTGAATTTTTCTTTGTGTTGATTTGCAGTTTCTAGTTCTCTTTCCAAGATTTCTTTTTGTCTCATCAGTTCATTTGAGTCATTCTGTGTATGCATCAGATCTATCTTCAACATGTCATTTTCATAGCTAAGTCTTGTGTTCTCATTTGCTACATCACTTAGTCTTCTGGTCAATTCTTCTTCATTCTTTTTCCTATCCTCAATCTCTTTGCAAAATCTCATAGTCATATCCTACATTTCATTTTTTGTTGTCATGATCTCTTGTTTCAACTTGCTTATCATATCATTAAGTGATTCCTTTTCATCATTCTCATTTTGCAGTTTTTCACAAAGTTCTCTTCTCTTATTTCTTGCAACAATAAAATTTTCTTGAAGTGCCTGAATGATATCCTGAGCTGCCCTTAAATCATCTTCTAATTTGATATTTTTCAATTTCTTTGCATCATAGTCTGTAAGAGCTCCTTCAAGTTGATTCATCAGATTTTCCATCTTTACCGGTGTCAAGATCTTCCTCAAGCTGTTAGGCTTCTAAAAATAGAGGACCAAGCTCTGATGCCAATTGTTAGGGGTCCCACAGATACTGAGAAGGTGGGGGGTGAATCAGTATCTAACCGGTAATAAGAATCTCTTAAGTTAAAACATACAGAACATAATATAACAGTGTACTGGTATGCAAGAAATAATGCAATAAACAGAATCAAGAATATCCACATGAAAAGTACACCATAACACAATATGTTAACGAGGAAACCCGGTGTGGAAAAAACCTTGGTGGGATTTGTGACCCACAATATTCACTCACTGGCCAATAAGAGAATATTACTTACAATAGGGGCCTGCACATGTAGGAAGGCCAACTACCTAGAGCTTACTGCTCAATGGGAAGTCACATTGCCTTACAATAAGGATTATACAAATCCAATAACTTGTATTGCTTTACAATAGCATCTTTAATGCCAAATTCAGTACCGGTTCCTGCTCTGTTCTTTACATATACCCCTTGACCTATATTTCGCACATTAGGTCTGCCTAATATTTTATTTTATGCTCCTACATCATTATTACAAATGTCTACAATGATCTCTTTTATATATAAGAGTCATTTTACAATTTGCCAAGTCGGCTTACAATAATAAACAAAATATTGTATAACAAAAATCTTGTCAGCCTCAGTGTCGGTATACTTTCTTTCTTCTGTGCCCATGCCGATGTAGAGTGTGATATGCTAATGCCAGTATAATGTCTTTCCCGGTGCCATAGGATTGCAAGGTTTCCATCAATGACAAAACCTTCAATCACATACAATGTCTCAATCGAGTGTGCATATGCCAACACATATAATACCAGTTTTGCAATACAAAAACTTTCAGGAGTAATATCAGTTTTTCTAACTAAGATGACTAAGATAATGTGAACATATGTGTGTGTATACATGTGCCATCAATGACAACACATGAAGTCATCTATTACAATCATCATCAAGCCAACACATATAAGGTCTTCAAATCTTCAAATCCTAATACTATCACTGTCATCTTTGTTAGCAAATTCCTTCTCCTACTCAATGCATCAACAACTTTGTTAGATTTCCCACTTCTATGCTTCAACACAAAGGCGTAACTCCGCAATAATTTATACCCATCTCATATGTATTTGATTTAACTTACTCTTACTGTTCAAATACTACAAAGCTTGATGATCTATATACAACGTAAACTCCTTAGGCAACAAGTAATGTCTCCACTTCTTCAAGGCTTCAACTCTGACATAAAACTTGTGATCATACATTGAATATATCCTCTTAACATCATTCAATTTCTTGCTAAAATAGGATACTTCTCTTCTTTCTTGACTCAAGACTACTCCTATTGTTATTCCACTTGCATCACAATCCACTTGAAATACCTTATTAAAATCAGATAAATCCAACATAGGTTGCTCAATCACATTCTCCTTCAATAGTTCAAAAATTTTGTTTGCTCTGATGGTCCACTTGAATTGGTTCTGATCTCCTCTCATGGTCTCAATCATAGGGTTACAAACTGAACTAAAATTTATGATAAACTTCTAGGAAAAACTAGCCAATCCATGAAATGATCTTACCTCTCCAATGCTTTCCCGTGTAGGCCACTCAACAATTGCTTTCACTTTCTCAAGGTCCATCTTCAAACCATCCTCAAATATCACAAATCCCAAATAGACTAACTCATCCTTCATGAAAGTATACTTCTTGATATTGATCAACAACTTCTCTTCTCTCAATCTCTGCAAAACTTGTCTTAACTACAACAAATGCTCCTCTTTTGTCCTACTAAAAATCAGAATGTCATCCAAATACACAATAAGAAACTTACCCAAAAATTTATTCAATACCTCATTCATCAGCCTCATGAAATTACTTGGTGCATTAGTCAATCTAAAAGGCATCACCAACTATTCATATAGTCCTTCATTTTGTTGGTATTTTTGATGATGTTGTTGTGATTGTCATTGATGGACACACACTTGCTTTGAGATCACTTTTTGTATGTATGAGTTATGCTCAACCGGTATTTGTTCCAACTGATATTATGTATTATAGTCTTTAGACTATCAGTGTTTTGCAAAAAGTGTTTACTGATCCCAAGCGGTATGAAGACCCAAGCGGTATGAAGACCTCAAGCAGTTCGAGGATCCCAAAGTGGTACGAAGAAACAAAGCGGTTGTTATCATTTTTCCCAGTCTTCATTTTGGCAAATCAGTAATTGGTAAAATGTGTGAACTGGTAACCGGTAAAATATGTGAACTGGTAATAGGTAAATGTATGAACCGGTATTACTCTATGATGAGTTACCAACCAGTATTATTTTTGTGATAAGTTATCATCCACCGACACTTTGGTGGTGATTCTATGTCATGTTACAAAATGTGTCTAGATGCACTAAACCTAGGAACTTGCAATGTAATCCTATTGGATCAACATGAAATCAGATTCCTTTATAAGGACATCATGTCTAGGGTTTTAGAAGGAGTTAAGGTTTTGTGTGGTTGATGAGGTTTTTGCGTGTGTGATCACAGAGGAAGATTAGGTCTGTGTGAAGAAATAGAGTGTGAAGATTTTGAAGACTGAAGTAATGTTGAAATACATTAATAATGAGCTATCAAGGATCTAACCAAGCATACTATTCTAGTATTTAGATCACTCACTTGTTGATTACTCACATCTTCAACAAGTCTATAACCCTTAACCAGGTAGTCCTAGCAAAGCCTTTGTAAATCCTCTAACAAGGTGGTTCACAACCATGGATCTGAAATCCTCTTGCAAGGTAGTCTTTAATCAAGCTTATCTCCTAACAAAGATTGAGATTCCTAACAGGATCTATTTTAGTAAAGAACATTGTATGACCTTAACTGGTCTGGTTACTATTCTGTAGATAGTTACTTGTGAGTTTCATCTCACCATGGTTTTTTCCATTTAGGTTTCCATGTCAAAATCTCTTGTGTTATGGTGATTGTGCTTCTATGGGTGAATGCCTTATTTGTTGTTTGGTTTGCATTTGTGTTAACCGATTTGTTAATAAAACTGTTATACCGGTTTACTGCTAAACTATTTAAGTGTTTAAGTTCAGTATTTTTGGGTATACTAATTCACCCCCCCTCTTAGTATTCATCACATTTTTCTTAAATGCTATCTTCCACTCATCACCTTCTCTAATCCTGATCTGATGATATCCACTCTTCAAATCTATTCTTATAAAGTATTTTTCTCCTTTCAAACAGTCCTTTATGTCATCCATCCTAGGCAAAGGAAACCAGTATTTCACTGTGATCTTATTTATTTCTCTAGAATCAATACACATTCTCCACTCTCTATTCTTCTTATAGTCTAATACTATTGGTACTACACAAGGGCTCAGACTCTCCCTAATCAAATATTTCTTCAACAACTCTTGCACTTATCTATTCAATTCTTCATTCTCTGCCGGTGTTAACCAATGTGTAGCTTTGCTAGGAAAACTAGCTCTAGGAACCAAGTCCATGCAATGAATAATACTTCTCACGGGTGGCAATCCATCAGGTACATTATCTAAAATGATGTCCTCATATTCTATCAACAAATATTTTATCTCTTTCAGGTGTTCTCCTTTTGGTTCTGGTTTCTTAGTCTTCTTAGGAATTAAGGAAAAATACGCATTCTCATGTCTCAATCCATCCATGAATTTCCTTCCATCTACCAAACTGATTCTAGAATTCATACAGATTTGATTCTTCAAAGGTTCCTCCAAGGGTAACAAGGTTTGCTTCATCCCATTGGCTACACTAGTGTATGTATTCTTCCTCCCATCATGTTCTACCTGTCTATCAAACTGCCAAGTTCTACCCAACAAAAGATGAAAAATATCCATAGGCATAATATCACACAAGATTTCATCATGATATTCCCAATTTTTAATCTCACCAAACATTGTTCACTTACTAGAAACTTATGTTCATCATGAATCCATGCTATCTGATAAGGCTTAGGGTGTTTCAATCTCTCCAATTTCAACTTATTCACCATTTCTTCTGAAACAAGATTATCTGAACTACCACTATCAATAACAACTTTACAACACTTACCAGATACCTTACATCTGGTCTTGAACACATTCTTCCTTTGCAAGGGTTCTTCATCTCCTCTGGTATAACACAAAGCTCTCCTCATTACCAATAGTTCTCCATCTTTCGATTTATTGTCTGATCCGGTGGTGTTTTCTTCCACTACTGCTACTCTTCTGGTAGTTTTTGTCTTCTTACACTCGAATGCATGATGTCCTTCTCCTCCACACTTAAAGTCAGTTCCTCTAAATGTCCTCTTATCTTGTCTTCCAAAATTCTCATTCTGGTAACCATCTGGTTCTCTCCTCTGGTAGAAATTTCTATCATCCTTCTAGTATGAATTACCTTCTTTGCTCACTTCCTTGTCCTTGCTCCGATCTGTATTGGTTCCTCTTCCTCTAGTATATCCTCTTCCTCCTTGAATTCTTCCTGTGGTAAACCTTCCACCTCTGCCTCTTTGCCTCTGCTCATGTCTTTTTTTTAACTTCTTTTATTCCTTTAGGACATACTGGTAAGCCTCTTCAACACTCTCTAATTTGATCAAACAGAGTTCATCTTGTATAGACATTGGCAATCCATTCAAATATCTTACAACTTGTTCAAATTCATCATCAACATGTCTGGATTAGATATTCAACTTGTAAAATACTTTGGTGTACTCCTTCACACTAGATTCCTTCTGTCTTAAATTCTGCAACTTCCAAAATAGATCCACTTGATAATTCATCGAAACAAACTTTGATTTCAACTTATCAATCATCCGATCCCATGTCTTACTATTCTCTTTACGTCTTCTTTGTATATCAACTTGCAAATGTTCCCACCAAAAAGATGCATGACCTTTCAACTGGGTACAGGCATATTTCACCTTTCTCTCTTCTATAGTGTTTTTAAAATCAAAATACTTCTCCATCTTCAAGATCCAATCCATCAATTCATCCGAATCTAACTTTCTATCATATTTTAGTAAGGTAAAATGAGGTTTAGTATTTGTCCTACTCAAAACCCTCAAAAACCTTTCCTCATCTCGATCAATTGTTGGTAGGTTTGCTTGTTCTATTGGGGCTTCTTCTCCTTCATCTTCACTTACATCTTCAATATGTCGGCCTCTTCTTTAGGCTATTTCCATGGCTTCCAACTGGGCTGCTATACCTCACAACATCTCCATCACAACAAGGTTTGCATTTCCACGCACTCCACCATTCCTAGCTCTTGTTCGTGCCATCGTTCATGCTAGTCCTCTGCATTTGTAGGTAGGATCTGCAATCCGCCACCCTACAACAAAAATTTCAGGACACACAACCTCTGAAATGAAACTTCGCTCTGATACCACTTGAAGTAGTCACCGGTAAGGAGGGACCTCAAAGAGATCAATCTAGACTAGTCAGTAAGAGTAAACACAATGGAAACACAAAGATATGATGGAGGCAATGCAAACTAGATTATTTTATTGTATGAAAATTGATTACATCCAACTAGTAACAACCGAGTTACAACATACCATCTCACAGGCCTAGTAGAACATACACAATAGGTCACAACTGGGACCTTGAATCTTGACATCTATCTTCTATGCACAATCTAGCTACTTGATTCTCTCCTCCCTTCCCATTTTAATACATAATTATAATTATTTATATCGATCCAAAGGATCCAGTCAGTCCAAAAGGGATCAAAACCCGAAGAAAAAGACCTAATGTGTAAAAATAACAAGTTCAGCCTCCACCAAGAGATTCCTCCAAAAAATGCAAACGATGAAACATAGATCACAGAAAAAGGTCGACCACATGCCAAGGAACATTAGAATCAACACCCAAGGCTCTACAAGCTTCGGAAGGGATTTTGGTAGTTCACCAAAATAGGTCTAGGCAATCGGTAACAAGAACTGCCAACTGGTAATAGGAAACTATCAAGGAAACCAATAGTGATATCTTGTCAGAAAATTATCCAAATGCGATGTAGTCTAGAAGCAAGAAAGATGATCAAGTCTTCAAGAATAATACAAGTCCACTGGATCCGGTGAGCCAAAATCGGGACACATAGAAAGGAAAATTGAAACTACAAACAAAAAGCAAAACAAAAAGGAAATTATTATTTTTGGTTGATGCAAGATTGCTATGAACCGGGGATGCTCCTACATCACATGTTTAGATGGACGATAGTTTCTATGTCTTGGAAAGTTCTCCTTAATAATTTGAACCTTATGGAGATCATCCATAGTTTCTAATGAATTGGGATATCCTAAACCTTCTCTAGTAGATTGTAAGAGAAGATCTATAGGTACCTTAATTCCTTGTTCATGTTTTCCATGTCCTTGTCCTCTATAGCCTTGTTTTGAGATCATATCATAGCTAACTTCATAAGATGCTTGTAATTTAGAAGAAGAATGACCTTCATCATGCATTTCTTTAAAATGTGTTCTGTAAGCACTAGATGCAGGAGGAATATCTATAGTAGGAATATTTTCCTTTCTATCATCATTAGTCATGTCCTATTTGGTAGATTTTGAAGGAGGGTCATCTAAATATTTATCTTTTTTTGATGCTATGTTAGGAGATAGATCATGAATAAAGTGCATACATCATCTTATTTTAGAATATCTTGATAAAGAAGATGATGTGGGAAAATAAGGAGGCTCTAGAGGGATTGATATGCCAACATATTTATCTTTCCCCCCGTGCACTAGAGTGTGTATATATGAGAAGAAGATGATGTCATGTTTCTCTTCAATGCTTTCTCTCCATTGGAGACAAGAGTATTAATTCTTTCTTAATTCTCATGAGATACCCTAGGATAAGTACAAGTGCTATCCTTTTCAATGTCATGTCTAGGATTATCATTTTCTACAAAATATTTTATGTGATCTACATATGCTATGCATTTTCTTAAGAATATCATCATAAAGCAACATGCAAGATGGATAAAAGCTTTGAGAAATTATTTACAAGTACGAAATATTTTTGAAATTCTCCTAATGCCATATGCAAGAGTACTATGAATGAAAAGAAGCAATGTAAAGTAAAAAAAACCATTATCCAACACATTATTTTGATAAATTTAACTAAGAAACAATGTAATCACATGTGAAATAGAAAAGAAATTAGATTTAGTGAGTTCCATTATGAAACACCCAAAATCATATTTGAAAACCAAAAGATAGAAGTATAGAACACGTCGAGTTCACCAACATGTAATGTGTTGGGAAATATGGTTCACTACCAAACTAGAAAACTTAGGCCCATTTTCACTTTTATTATATTGAGAGGGAGAATGGTCCACTTGGCCCAAGATGTTATTAAGGACAAAGTGGATTCAATGGTCCCTCATGGGGGTACTTGAAAATGACTACAAATTAGGAAGAAGAATGCAAGGTAAGGTGAGAAGATGATTGTTTCTATGTGTGTAGGGATGTGATAGGATTATAACCCAATTCTAGAAGAGAATACAATAAAATAGACAAGAAACAAATCATAGTCCAAATTTGAGGAAAAAGTGTAGGGATTGGGGCACCCTAGGTGATGTGCTCCCAATATTGGGGAGTTGTGTGTGACCTGCTCCTGACACTTTCTGCTCCAATGAATTATAAACTATAAATATCCACTTGATTATCTTGTACCTATTTCCATATATGTACCACTTGTTCCTACATAATAGAAAGAGGGAAAATGTTGGGTAGAAAGGGGTTTGCCTAATTCAAACCCTAGTTTTTGAATCAACCTTGAAATTGAATTAAATTGAACATGAAAGTGAAGCATGATGATATATAGTAGAGGCTAAATTTGAGAATAGAAGTGTCTTGCACTTTGATGATGCAAATTCTTTTTTCAAGATGATAACAAATGTTGATGCAATAACATGACTCCACACAAAATAGCTAAAAGGACTTCACAAAAGACATGCTTGCATGAAGTTTGTTGAAGGTTTCCATAGTGAAGAATATGGTGGGATGAAATGTCTTGAATGCTTGAGCGTCTTATCCTTCATATCTTTGTGTTATTTTTTATAAAATGAGGGATGATACCTTTCTTATATACATTTCCCAAGTGTTTTAGGATGCAAAAATTGGAGTAGGCTGACATGGGAAGATATTTCCCACTCAACCTATCCAAGCATGTTGTGATTCAAATTTGAGGCCTAACACTAGGGAGCGAGTTGTCTTGGATGACCTCCCCCAATGTGGCCTCAATTTGGTGCCTAAGATCTAAAATGAGAAGGATAAACTGGAATGACATATAGAATTGAGCTTTGATGAACAAAAATAGAGGTGAGAGGTCATACATGCCAGAATAGGGTTCGGCTGAGCAATAAATTGCATAAGGACATAATTTATGATGCTACAATTATGTTCTAAATTATTTGGATAAAGGGGCCACACTTTATGTTGTGGCTGCCACTTGTGTATTGATATGATTGGAAGAATTAATATTGATTTTTATGAAGCCCTTGTCTTGTTTTTTAAAACTTGTTGAACAATTATTAAGTGATCTTAATCTTATCAATTGGGTCCATTGAAGAAGAGGATTCAAATTGGCTCACTTGAAGATTATAGTTATGAAACACTGCACACAATTATGAAAAGGATGAAATATCATAAAATAGAATCTTATCTCTATTATCCTTTTGCAAAATAGTAATGAAAATTATTTGAACATCATGATCAAGCATAGGATAAGCAATTTGTGAATGTAAATGTATATATCTACGAATAAAATGAATCACTTTGTCTTTAATTCCTTTCCTGCAATCAATAAAATCAGTCAAAAAATTAGATCTAAGAATATAATTGCAAAAAAATTATGTAACCCACAAGTCAATATGTAGGGTTTTGTCAATTTATCCTTTAAATTTATGTGATTTAAGTGTATGAATACAAGGTAAATTGAATTAAACGCATGAAAATAAGATATGAAAATAAAAAATAAGCATGAGCTATGTCGAGTTCACCAAAATGTAATGGTAAGAAATTTAGGGTTTCACATGTTAAGCCTTGTAAACTAGGAAATAACCTAACTTTCGAACCAAAACATTGAATGAAGGAAGAAGTCAATTGATCCAATGCAAAAGGATTGAATGCAGATCAAGTTTGTTTTTCTTTTATTTTTAATTAAAATTGATTTGAGTGTATTTGAATGCTAGGTAATGGAAAATGAATGTAAATAAATATAAATAAAGCTACAAATGTGATACAAAGGCACAAATCTAGATCTGAGTAGAGTAAACAAAGAATGCTCTGTACCTAAAATATTTGTCTTGGGAATGCAATACCAATGTGATGGTCACCCTAGTCCCAAAGTGATCAGATATTGACAAAAACCAAGTTGTGGGATCAGAATGCCATCAAGAATATTTTCCTAGAAGTTCAATATGAATTCCTAGGACTAATGTAGTGGTCTGAACCCTATCCTTGATTTTTTTTCTTGTACAAAAGATATATCTATTTATTTTCATCTCCTCAGTCTGAATATTCATCTACAACTTTTGAATCTCTCACCTACACATAGAAAGAGGTAAATATGTTATGGATAGGGGTCTGCCTAAGTCAAACCCCATGTTTATAATTAACCCTAAAATTGAAGTAGAAATTGAACTTGAATTAAATTATAAAATATTTCCTTTTGAGGGAAAGGCTATATTTGAATTGTAAATGCTTAAATTGGAACTTGATACCTTGATTTATCTTTCCTTGAATCTTCATGCAAGGGTTGATAAAGTCATGTTGAATGTATTCATAAAATCATGATCATGGATGCCATCATGAATGCTTTAACTTTTTACTTGACCTCTCCTTCAATGCCTTGATGCTTGATTGCTTGCTCACTTGAATTTTCTCAATCTTGCAAAATATGAATTGTGGATGTCATTGAGAGATATAATTCTCAAGTAGATATCTGCAAATGAGGGGGTTAGGCTTGCTTATATACCTAAGTACACCAAAATTATTTAAATTTCTAAAGCTAACCAACCTTATGGAATGATTTTACACCTTACAAATGCTACATTGTGAGGACTAAATTTGGGTCTTGATTAAGGGGACTAGGGTGAGTGGTTTTTCCTAGTCCTGCAACTAGGGTGACCAAACTCCCTTGGTCCTCTTAATCAAAAACAGAATTGAGGTAGGATCCTAAGGAAATATTTGGGATGTGGAATTTGGGGTCTGTGTGAGCATAATCGAAGTAGATAAATGCATGGGAGACTGAGATGCTAAAATGAGGCCTAGATAATGACAAAATTATATAGGGATACAACTTACAATGTTTCAATAAGTTTCAACAACTTAGGGAGGTAATCAATCTATGATTGGGACACATCACTAAGCTCGTCCAAAATGCACAAAATTTATCCCAAAAAAATTAAATCCCTTTCTCACTTATAGAAGTAAAACACCTCCTCACATAGATCGATGCACAAAATCAACTACTGCAATAGGCTAAGGTATGGAATAGAATTTTTGATAATATCAAGGAGATCTATAGAGACATTCTCCTAGCACAATAAGCCCATATATTTATCTTGAGTACAAGAAAAAGTTTTAAAAGATGATGATATTAGGGGGAAATTAGCTAGAACTAGAATAGTCAAGGAGATCCCACTGCAAACTACCACATAAAGGTTGCAGAGATTCTAGTTGAAGAGACACCCTTTGAAATAATAGTATAATATAAGGGACATGCTCCACCAATTAGATATTTTAATAGAAATAAAACTTGATGTAATAGTAGTGATAAAGAAGGATAGATAAGAATATATAAGGATATAGCTAAACATAGAAGAAAAAGGCATTGTAAGAAGGGTAAATCCTTGTGTATATCTACATGATGGGATTCAATAATGTATACATATCTAGATTTATATCTATTATGCATTATGGTTTATGGTAATTAGTTTTTGGTTTATATCATTATATTAACTAGTTAATGCACAATCGATACTATCTCATCATCCCTTTTGTATGACTAGGTATGGGTATAAATACAACACATAAAACTACTCAAGGTTGATTACTTTGGTCTTTGTTCCCCCATTTTCGTGCTAATAGGTCTAAAATGATAGGAAAGGGAATACCTTTCTTTAGCTCCATAATATTGGATTTTTGAGCCCCACTAACATTTGGAGTAAGGGGGTCATCTTTAGTTTATAAACCCAAACCTTTAGCATAGTAATCAACACTTTCCATTTACATATCTTCACCGATACTATAACCCTCTAAGATAACATGAAGACTTTCTCCTTTCCCTTATCTTTTTTTGTTGACTAGGTTCTAGATGTGTTTGTTTCAATTTCATCTTCTTCTAAGTGATATTAGGCTCCTCTTCCTCTTCAACAATTCCACTTCCATATATTCACCTATATCATAGTCTAGCCCAAAAAATTTCACCTTTCCTTTAAAACTTTTATTTACTAATTTATGTGAGTGTTTGGTTTCAAATTCCTCTTTCTCTAAGTGATCTTACAATATTTCTTCCTTTTCTTCATATTTTGAGTTTTAAGAAGGACCAAACAACTCCTAGATGGATTCCCCTAAATCATCACATTCCTCTCCCCCATTAATAGTATCCTCCTTCAGTGACTTAGAGGAGGAAGTATTGGTGAAATTATCATAATAATGAATATTTTTTAATTAGAGTGACTCATGGCCTTTGTAGTAGGTGTATTGTCCTTCTCGTATTTAACTAGTAACAACATAAGACTCTAATTCATAGGCATCATATTAGGTGTCTTCCTACTATCCTTGATAGATTTTTCCATATAAACCAATAGATAAAAATGAAATTAAGCTTGCATTTTATGATAAAAATAATTTAATAACTCAAAATTATAACCATAAATTGACTTCTACCTCCCTTCAAGGGAAACATGACACATTAAAACCTCTACCATAGCTACCTACATGGATTTAAGAGAAATACTCTCATTCCCAAAATGTAGTTTCAATAGTCTCTTTCTCTCATCTCTTATAAACAAGACTTTTAGCACTTAATCTCCTACGTTTCTATCTTTAAACAATTTTCTACCTTCTATAGAAAGACTAATTACTTAACCAATGAGCTCCCCATTTATCAAGCACTACCAACCAAATATCATCACCTTCTTATTCTTCCATCCATTAGTGAAAGAATTTTTAATCACGAGTTCATGACCATGTAGTCTCTTCAAGAATGGAGTTGAGCTACCATCAACCATGACTTTCTAGATACAGGGACTATGACAGATCACCTCACAATTTTGGGGCTCCAATATTTTCCTATCACCACCCATGTTCTGTAAGTTATTGTCACTTATTCTAGAAAAATTCCTCAAACCCTTCAAAAATTCTTCATGATTAAGGATGAGTTGTGAACAATGAAAGAACAACATAATAAAATAGAAGAAATCATTAATTAAACATTGAACTTCCCCTCATTTGATCATAATCTCCCTCGGGGTATAAATCACCTAAATGAAATAATCATTATCTCGAATAGACTTCATTTGCATTGGAAAAAGGACAAATAATTTGAAATCTTCATATGATCCAACTTTACTCATTTTGCACACTTGGTTGTACATCAACAACCTTTCTACCAAAGTGATTACTAAGTCCTGTATCGATGTGAATGTTTCACTTAAATTTGGTAACTCCTTAGTATCAGCTCTATTCTTTCTCAAGTCAGCACAAAATAGTAAAAATTGGGAGATAGTAGCCAAAATCTTATAGTTGGTTTCCAATCTGGTCTTCAACAAGTCTTTATTCACTGTTAGAGATACTTTGCCTTTATCTATTTCAACCATTAACTATTCTCCCCTTTTCTTCTTGTATTCTTTTTCAACAGAAATGTATGCAGCTTCTTCAAAGGTTTTAAGTTGTTCATCAGCATCAACAACTAACTATCCAAGTTTGGCAATAGGGGTAGCCAAATGTCTAGTATCAGTCTCTGATAGGAGACTTGACAAAATATCAACAACGGTCCTTATAGTCTTTGCTTCTCTTTGTTGTTCCTTCAATCTTTTCTTTTGTACATAGGATTGCATTGTAGTAGCAATCTCCATTAACTCTAAAGAACTCAAATTGTCCATATCAACATGGCCTTTAATTCTCATAGAGTCATCATCATCATCATCAACTATTGTTTTCTTCAGTTTGGATTTAGAAGGAACCTTAGGAGTTATCTTTATTTCTTCTATTCTCCTCTCCTCTCCCACCTTCTCTATTTTCTTCTCTTCCTCCTTATCTTTTTTTGCCTTCTCTTCATTAGTGGTGTCCTTGACCAGTGGTGGATTTTCAATAGTCTATTCTTTCACCGGTGCTTCCTCTTCCTTATCAAATTTATCCTTCTGATTATCCTCAGTAGAAACATCTACATTTGCATCTACACTTACATCGACAGGTGCAATTAGAGTCTTTGTTGACTGTGCATTCATTGGTTTCTCAATTGAGCACTTGTCTTTTGCTTTCTTTTCATATTTTTTTTCTTCATGTTCTTGCTAAGGTTCAAACATATGTACATCAACTTAAAAAACATCTATATTATCAACAATGTTAGCAACATTATCAATATCACTAGTATCATCATCTAGTATAACTACATATACTTGTTGTCTAGTTCAATATCTATGATTTTTACCCCTTTAGGAAGTTCTTCTACCTTTAGCCTTACTGTAATACCCTAAAAATGGTCATCCAAAACCATGGGCCCCTAATCTTGACTAATGTTCTTAAATTCAATAAAATTCATCAAGGTCCTAAATCAAATAATCAATTTAAATCAATCATGAGAGCCTGATTAATTAATTCCTAAGGTATAAAAATGGAACATGGCAATTACAATTAATTAAATTCTCATTTAATTAATTGATCAAATTCAAAATAGAAAATCTTTTTAAAATCAAATATCTCATCTATTTAATCAAATATATTTTTCCTATTTAATAAATAAATAAAAATTGCCATAAATCTTCAAAAAAAGGAAACAAATCAAGAAAGAGGAATTAATTTGAAAAATAAATTGAAAATTATGAGCACAAAAATTCAAAAAAGGATACAAATCGACTGGACTCAAGAAAAATGGAAAGAATCTGAGTTGCTAATTTGAACTCAATCTTATCTCTCCAAAATGGAATTAAATTGTCCAATCAAATAATTTCACCTAGTTTGTGCTTCCTTTGAATCAATCTCGACTGTTCATTAAAGATCAGTCCCGACCTTTGGTCTCCCTCTTGATTTTCCTATAAATTTAGGCTCTCATTCTTCAATCAGCATCCGAGAATTTTACATCGTTATTATGCTAATATTGTGTTGTAGGTTAACAAGGAAATTTTGAAGAATCTTTGCATAGTTAATTCATCAATCAGCTTAGTTTTCATTTATCTTCAATTTAATCTTAGAATTATTTAGATTTCTAGTTCATTAGCTTAGATTCATTTCACTTATTTAGATTCAATTTATTGCATATAATCTAGCTTAGCTTCATTTAGAGCTTTGATCATTTAGATTGATAATCTCATTTCTCTTAATCAATTAATCTTGCATTCAATATTGCATTCGCCTAGTTGCATGCATTTAAAAATCCTCTATTTAAGTGTAGTCTAGTCACTGGATAGCTTAGCAATCTGAGAGAAATCCACACTCGCACTTTCTAGGAGGCAATAAGATGAATTTCAATGGATTTCATTTTGTTGTTTTTGATTAACTAAACCATGCAAATAATGGTTTATTGAAGTGTTTGTGCCTTTGCAGGTTCCCCAAATTTCACGCAGACATTTCAAAAAAGGAAAAAAATCTAGAAAGTGGAATTAATTTGAAAAATTAATTGAAAATTATGAGCACAAAAATTCAAAAAAGGAAAGAAATCGACTGAACTCAAGAAAAATGGAAAGAATCTGAGTTGCTAATTTGAACTCAATCTTATCTCTCCAAAATGGAATTAAATTGTCCAATCAAATCATTTCACCTGGATTGTGCTTCCTTTGAATCAATCTCAATCGTTCATTAAAGATCAATCCCGCCCTTTGGTCTCCCTCTTGATTTTCCTATAAATTCAGGATCTCATTCTTCAATCAGCACGGGAGAATTTTACATCATTATTATGCTAATATTGTATTGTAGGTTATCGAGGAAATTTTGAAGAAGCTTTGCATAGTTAATTCATCAATCAACTTAGCTTTCATTTAATCTTAGAATCATTTAAATTTCTAGTTCATTAGCTTAGATTCATTTCTCTTATCTAGATTCAATCTCTTGCATACAATCTAGCTTAGCTTCATTTAGAGCTTTGATCATTTAGCTTGATAATCCCATTTCACTTAATCAATTAATCTTGCAATCGATCTTGCATTTAATTATGAATCTTGCATTCGCCTAGTTGCATGCATTTAAAAATCCTCCATTTGGGTGTAGTCTAGTCACTGGATAGCTTAGCAATCTAAGAGAAATCCACACTCACACTTTCGAGGAGATAAAAAGTCGACTTGCAATGGATTTCATTTTGTTATTTTTGATTAACTAACTCATGCAAATAATGGTTTATTGAAGTGTTTGTGCCTTTGCAGGTTCCCCAAATTTTATACACACATTTCAAAAAAAGGAAACAAATCAAGAAATAGGAATTAATTTGAAAAATAAATTGAAAATTATGAGCACAAAAATTCAAAAAAGGAAACAAATCGACTGAAGTCAAGAAAAATGCAAAGAATCTGAGTTGCTAATTTGAACTCAATCTTATCTCTCCAAAATGGAATTAAATTGTCCAATCAAATCATTTAACCTAGATTGTGCTTCCTTCGAATCGATCTTGACCGCTCATTAAAGATCAATCCCAACCTTTGGTCGCCCTCTTCATTTTCCTATAAATTCAGGCTCTCATTCTTCAATCAACATCGGATAATTTTACATAGTTATTATGTTAATATTGTGTTGTAGGTTATCAAGGAAATTTTGAAGAAGCTTTGCATAGTCAATTCATCAATCAACTTAGTTTTCATATAGCTTTCATTTAATCTTAGAACCATTTAGACTTCTAGTTCATTAGCTTAGATTCATTTCTCTTATTTAGATTCAATTTATTGCATATAATCTATCTTATCTTCATTTAGAGCTTTGATCATTTATCTTGATAATATCATTTCTCTTAATCAATTAATCTTGCATTCAATCTTGCATTCGCCTAGTTGCATGCATTTAAAAATCCTCTATTTAGGTGTAGTCTAGTCACTAGATAGCTTAGCAATCTGAGAGCAATCCACACTCGCACTTTCTAGGAGGCAATAAGATGAATTTCAATGGATTTCATTTTGTTGTTTTTGATTAACTAACCCATGCAAATGATGGTTTATTGAAGTGTTTGTGCCTTTGCAGGTTCCCCAAATTTCACGCACACATTTTTGGTGCCCACCATGGGGCTCGAACCCACAAATACAAGATTTCTAATGTTGCTTGAAAAGATTTGATGTTTGGTTTTTTAACTAGTAAACATGTGTTAAATTTGCAAATAAAGATCTTTCCCTTTGCTTGTTCTTCTGTGACAGTCAACAATGGTCTTTGTTTGGAGGGCATAACTTTTTATTGAACCGTTGGATCTAAACAAATTTTGAATATGTTTCTTCAAACCAAGTTTTTTGTATTTTTCAATGGAGCAATTTGCCCAATTTTGTTTAGTTTGAAAGTTATGAATGATAGTGAGCAGTACTATCATTTTGTTTGTTCTTCTGTGACAGTAAAAAATGGTCTTTGTTTGGAGGGAATAACTTTTTATTGAACTGTTGGATCTAAACAAATTTTGGATATGTTGTTTCAAACCACATTTTTTGTATTTTCATTGGATAGAGTTTCCTAATGTTGTCTTGGTTGAAAGTTATGATTGAAAGAGTGCAGTACTATCATTTTGCTTGTTCTTCTATGGCAGTAAAAAATGGTCTTTGTTCGGAGGGTATAACTTTTTATTGAACTGTTGGATCTAAACAAATTTTGGATATTTAATTTCCAACCAAGTTTTCTACATTTTCACTAAAGCGATTTTCCTAATTTTGTTTGGTTTGAAAGTTATGAATGACAAAGTGCAGTACTATAGAAAATGTCATAACTAGGATAGTCATAAAAGATGGAAATTCTTGTTAGATTAGTTTAATTTACAGTTTGCATGCTGTAATGTTATTTTGGCAACTAATTTTGGGCTTTTAAGATTTACAGGTTTGCTTGGCAAATAATACAACCATTAAACATATGCTTGTCAAAGATTATAAACTCGAACTACTAATATCTTTGTTTTGTAGGTTGCCTCAGGAGATACAAACAAACATTCTATCTTCTTAATCTTTTTAGGAACACTTCAATTTATATAAGGGAAAGAACTTTGTTTTACTTATTTTTTGGGAAAAATCTAGAGTAGGAAAGTATGCTCTTGTCCATTCGGACAATCAGAAATCCAAACCTTGAGATTTTTTTTCTATTAGAGTTTGAGATCTATTGATACCATTAGAGGGCCCGCATCCTGAGAAGCCCCTAAGGCTCGGTGAGAGAGAATAACCCAAGTGAGTCCGGCCAAAGCTAGGAATCCAACTCACTATAATAAAATGCTTCTGGGGTGAAAGTCCCAGGAGATAGAATAATCAGTGGCGCTCCTTCATTTATAAGGAATGTTTCATGTTGAGCATCTTGTAGGGCCTCATGGTCTAAATCATGTTTGCGTGACTGCATGGTTTCAACATCCAATTGAATTTTCTAATCTAAATCACACTTGCACAATAGTTAGGTGGTCCTTCTAAACTGAACCCTTACTACAAACTTTAGGTTAGAAGCTACTCGACTCACCTCCAAAAGGAGGATAATCTTTGTGCGAGGGGATAGATGGTTTCCCCCCCAAGATTACTCACCATATCATGCCCCCATTAGTGTCTAGAGTCAGCTAATACAACATTGAGAATCCATTATGTGAGACTCAGTGGTCATATTTTGTTTAGCTATTGGGTGTGTACCTAAGTTTGCTAGCAAAGGTTTTCCTTCTTAGCCAACTTCCATAGGGTTAGCATGTTGTGCTTTTCATCCCTCAAAACAATTGAAACAAAACCTCAAGACAATAAAAAACATTAAAATGAAACTGAAAACCAAGTCAGTGATCAAAACTATCCAAACTCATCCTAGGTTAGTCCTAGGTCGTATGAGCCAACAACAAGTCAACGTTTTGTCATTCTGGTCAGATTTAAACTTGTATGAACAAACATCACTATTTCCAAATTGCATTCTAATCAGAAAGATCCTTGTATGAGTCAGAGGAACAACTTGTATGAATCTATCTCCATTGTCTGACCCTGAACGTTACTCATTCTTCTCTCATACTCTATCGTGTGAAAATTTGTCCTTAAGTCCTAAAAGTAGTTAGTATCCTAGAGAAGACCTATGTTGTCCTCGTTGTCCAAACATCCTCATCTACCATAGAAAGTATTTGTGTTTGATCAAGCATCAATATCTTGTATGTCCAATCCTCAAGTGTTGAGAAGAAGAAGCCTCAATCCAGAGGCTAAACTGAAAAAGAAGCGTCCTAGTCCTAGGCAAATCTATAAGAGGAGAAAGTTTTTATACATCAACTGTTAGCTCTTCTTGTTGCATAGGGTGTTCCTGAGACATATGTGGTTATACCTTCAAGGTAAATCTAATGAATTTGATGAAGAACCCCTAAGAAGTAGGGCTTTTGCTCAGAAATATCCATTAAGCTATCGCTTAAACAAGGGAGGGAAGATCAATCCCACTCTATTTTCAGAAGTTTTCATCACTTACAATGAGGCTCAACCTAAACCTCCAAACCCTGAGAGAGAGCAAGAAGTCAATTTTCTTTTCATAAGACAAGAATTCTATCGAGATAACTACCTTGTACACTTTTGTGTCCAAACTCTATCTGTCTAATCTTAGTCTCCGTTAAGCTCATTGATAATCATTCTTCAACAACAAACATAGAAATGAACTGAGAAAACTTGGATCTCGAGCAAAATGCTTCTTGATAACGTACCCTTGTGGTAGTGTTGTTCAATTTATCAGTCACATCCTAGCTAGTTCATTAATCAATCATCAAATCAAACCTCGATCTTCTTGATAATCTTAGGTCACATCTTAAATGAGATAGATCTTTCTCGAAACTATATTTTGACCTCATCTCTTTATCTGAACATCACGTTGAACAAACTAGCTCTGATTCGATCTTGACTTCTGCATCACCTCCTATATCGGTCACATAAAGTTGCCCATGCATGTTGGAACCAGGTCTCACACAACATCTTACATCAATAATTTGTTTGAAGATTCTCCAGTCTTTGATGAACCACTACACAACACAATGTTGGCCTTCACCAGAGATACAACTGACTATCGATTTGACAAAGACTATGATAACGTAAGCAACCACGGAAATGACAATGGTAGTTCATCTAGTGATTCTGAGATCAAGGAAACAAATGTCGCTAATTGCATGAATGACAGAGGCTTCAGGAGAATGATGAAGGTTATTCTAGAAAGAGAAAAAGAAGAGAACTTCCTAGAGCTAGCAAGACAAGGAGCGAAACTTCCTTCTAGTTTTAATGTAGAGAGTATCATTATGAAAGAAGAGAAACACCAATAACACTAATGGCTAAACAAATGCAAGCCCTATAATTTGAAATTCAAGAAATGAAAAATAAGGACAAGGTTTCCTCACCATACTCTCTAGATTCAATTTGCCCCTTCCCTTTTGACAAAAATCTTTGCATGCCTCCATTTACATCTAGGACCGAAATACCAAAATTTGACAAATATGATGGAAACCCGGATCCCCAGGACCGCATTAGAGAATTTTGTGCCCTATGCATGGAATTCATGCATGAACAAACTTACCTCATGCACCTTTTTTCGAGGAGTCTAGGAGGATAGGCCATGGAATGGTTCTCAAAGTTACCAATTGGAATAAAAATGTTTGAGAAGCTGGTTAAACTATTTTTGAAAAAATATGCTTACAACATTCGCAACCCAGTCACCATGTTCGACATATGCAACGCAAAATAGAAAACAGGAGAACCATTCCTTATATTCCTTCAGCGATGGAGGAGAATTTTCTTTAGATATCCAAGACTGATCCCAGAACTAGAGAAAATGGAGATTTTCATCAGCACTTTAATACCTGAGTTGAATTATGTCATCTAAATGCAAACACACCCTTCTTTCGACAAGTTGGTAGAAGGCATTCTGAAAATAGAAGATGTGTTGATCAAGAGAGGGGAGATTTCACTCTATAAGGAAACATCGCATGGATCTAGCTCCAAGAATAAATATTAGAAGTACAGAAAAGACAACAACAAAAATGTCATCAATGATGGAGTAGTAGATAATATCAAACCAAAGCAAGCAGCATTCAACTTGACTACTAGAACACAAGTGCTTAAGGCTGCTGAGAATGTACTAAAACACACCTCAAGCAAATGGAGCAAATTTATGAAAAACAAACCTTGGGATCCAAAACCAAAACGTGAGTTCACTCCTTTGGGAGATCCATACGAATCACCATTGAAAACATTAATGGCCAACAATTTACTCACTTTACCAGACAACTCAAAATCATATGATCCAGAGGTCAAAGCAAAATGGTGGAGAGAAAATGAATATTGTGAATACCACAGGAACAAAGGACGTGCTTCCAACAAATGTATGAAGTTAAAACATGAGATCCAAGATTTAATTGATGGTGGTAAAATAGTTATTGGCAATCATGCAACAAACTTAGATCATAAAGTATTCAAAGACCCCTTGCCCACCTATGAGAAAGGAGATTCCTCAAAATCTAAGGAAGGAGCTAAAATCAGCTACACTTATTTTAATAATGACAATGTCATTCACATGATCGAACCAACTAGATCAGAATGCTATAATGTGATCATAATCAAAGACAATCATGACAAATCAAAATCTACCAATGTCCTAACCAGAGCTCAAGGTAAAGTGGCCTTCAAAGGAGTTGCCTCTTCTTCTACCGATCAACCTGCATCATCAAACAGACAAAAATATTCAAAGCAACCGGCTACCAACATGACCAAACCCTCTTCATAACAATATTTGGTCTCATAAAATTCCTCCGGATATAGCATCTTAGAGCAACTTCAATGAACAAATACTCAGATATCCATATTAGAACTATTCAAAACTTCTCCTATGCATAGGGCAATTCTAGACAAAGTGATGCTTGATACCAATGTTCCAAAAGACCTGGACCTAAACTAATTTCAATCTATGGTGGGTCACTTAACTTTACCTCATTATCTATCTTTCTCTAAGGAAGATGATAAATCACTGAGTCATCCACATAATCAACCCCTCCACATGGAAGTAATGATTCACAAACACTACATCAAATGTGTCCTAATAGATGGAGGCACTAGCTTGAATATTTGTACCTTTGATTTACTCATGCAGCTGGGTTTCTCAATAAATGTAATTGATCCAAGGAAGAAAGTCACAACAAAATCTTATGATGAAAAGGAAATAACTTCAAAAGGCTTAGTGCTCTTGTTGATCAGAGTGGGACCTATTGAGAGATGTTCTTTGTCAGGTGTTGGATATTCCGCTATGCTACAACATACTGCTAGGTAGACCCCAGATACATGATATGAAAGTACTACCTTCCACATGCCATCAATGTTTGAAGTTCCCCTACAATGGAGTGGAAGTGAGTGTCCCTGCTGATCCTAGCTATACTTGTAACACATTAAGGAAAGGAACTGATAATTTGGTGCCAAATAATAGAGTAACCTCAGAGATTCTCCTGAAATAAATGGAATACAAACTTAAAATCACTGGAGATGGCATGGGAGGATATCAAATAGAACCTATTCTTACACTAACAGCTCCTCCTCCATCACCTAAAGAAACAGGTAGACCATTAGAATCAATGAGACCACAAATTGCACAAGCAAATATCATCTACAATGGGGAATTCATACAATCCTTAACATCACTGGTAGATGAAATGGAAGAAGTTGTTGTTCTAGATTGGCTCTACAGAGAAGATAATGAAAATTTAGAAGCCCAATCTTATGAAAATTTAGAAGCCCGATCTTATAACATACTCCTCTGCATAGGATACTAAGGAGTAGGTCATCTTGGAAGCTGACAACAAGGGATCATTGAACCTATTCACCTGAAGACAAAGGAAGCAAATGATAAAACTAGACTAGGGTATCAAGAAGAAAGACTAGTGGTTCCAACAAGACAAGTTTGGAGGTCTTGTCAAACTATAGAACAACAGGATCAAGAGCACTCCAACAAACCACGGACCCAAGAGGAATATGAGACAGCCTAATAAGAGCTTGAAATTAAAAGAGAAAAAGAAGCTCATCAACAAGTTCACAATACACTTGCAATGGCAACACCACAAGAGGTTCCAATTAATGAACAAGTACGGAGGGTCAAGGAGATGTTTGCACCATATGAGGTTCCAATCTCATTTTATAGAAATGGTCCTAGATGGAACTTCTGAAATCCCAAGTGACTATAACTGGTATCAAAATCCACTGCCAAAACCATCTAATAAAGAATATGTTGAAGAATACTATGATTCTAACAACTCCTAATCAACTTCCGAGAGTACAAACAATGAGAGGAGCGGAAGTTGAAGTCCCAAAGGAAATGAGAGAATAGGTGGAGAGAGTTAGAGAGATTTTTGCATCTTTGAATATTCCTGACACATATACTAGATTGATGTCAGAAATTGACTCAGTAACAGATTCAAATGAGTATGAATGGGGACCTCAACCATTATCAGATGCTTCTACAGAAGGGAATCCTGAAGAGTTCATTAAGCCTATAGATGAAGCAGAAGTAATAGCACATAGAAGACTACAATGGGAATTAGAAGAGGTCAGGCTACAAAGGAAAGAGGCTTATGAGCATGAATTAAGACAAGGACCAGCACAAGAAAATCGCTCACAGAATATATCTTCCCATGGATTGAGATAAGTCAGATATGAAAACACAACTGAGGAGTTAAAATCTAGCTAGGTAGGACCTGTCATGAGTCTCAAGGAACTTGAATGGACACGCAAACAAAAACCCTCTGAGCAAGTATGTCAGCTACAAGACATTGGAGAACCAGATCCAGAAGGAACCTATAGCAATAAAGATGTTTACATTGATGTTATCCATACCTATACAAATCAAATTTATGATGTTGAATCAACTAATGAAGACTCAGATGCTTCTTCCTATGACTTTGAAACAAACTATCTATGTACTGTATATTGAGCCATTATCTAACGAAGATGGTATGCCTCAACTTGTAGTCCAATCACGGGTGGTAGACACGTGTGGTGGTAGGTCATTTGGGTTGGGTCTTCAAAACACTAATGTAGATTTTGATAACCTTGTTACTACTATTTCTAGGCTAAATTTTCTAAATCAACACAATCTTCTAGACTTCAACTTAGTAGTTGGAAGCAATGATGACATTACCGTTAACTTCCTTGAACCTGTCAAATATTTAATGCTTGTCCATCCTAAATTGATTGACGTTATGCTCCAAAGCCAACCCATGAACCTACCAGTCTTCTCTAATGACCATACCCTAGCCTGTTATCCGAATGTAGTTTAACCAATGGGCTCTTTCATCGGCAACCATAGAAAGAACATGACTGAAACATACATCAAGTATCTCAGTCGCAAAAGTAAAAGGAAAAATAAAAGTTCTGATGGCAAAAACCACATTGTGGCAGTGTCAGAACAAAGAAAAGTAAAAATAAAGGATGCACCTAAGTGTGAAAACCTCTTTGAGGCACATGAGGGTGAGATACTTGATATTCTACCAAGTCACTTCTAAGAAAGGTCTTCAGTATTGATTGAACCAACTCAACCAATGAATATTGGAAGTCAAGAGACACCACATATCATCCATTTAGCTCAATCATTGTTAGTAGAGGAGTTAAAATATCTCAGCAACCTCTTTTCAGAGGAGAAGATCAAATTTGCATGGACATACTTTGATATGCTAGGCCTAGATCCTGATCT
This sequence comes from Cryptomeria japonica, assembly GCF_030272615.1. Lineage (NCBI taxonomy): Eukaryota > Viridiplantae > Streptophyta > Pinopsida > Cupressales > Cupressaceae > Cryptomeria > Cryptomeria japonica. The sequence continues at coordinate 184,998,570 of NC_081413.1, forward strand.
CATCATGCATCTCCTCTCTATTGCCCTAGGAGTTAAACCAGTCAAGCAAAAACTCTGTAAGATGCATCCTCATGTGGTACTACTAGTCAAGGTTGAACTGAAAAAATCTGCTCAAAGTAGGATTCATCAAAGCTATATACTATGTCAAATGGATATCAAACATAGTACCTATATCAAAGGTAGACAAATCTATTAGGGTTTGCACAGACTTCGGGGATCTCAACAAAGCATGTCTGAAAGACAATTTTCCATAGCCCAACATTGATATGATAGTGGACATGACTGCTAGATATGAGATGTACTCATTAATGGATAGATTCTCTGGTTATAATCAGATCAAGATAGCTCTTGAGGATCAAGAAAAGATAGCCTTCACATGTGCATGGGGAACCTTCTACTAGAACATCATGCCATTTGGACTAAAGAATGCAAGAGAAACTTACCAAAGAGCAATAACCACTATCTTCCATGATATGATGCACAAAAACATGGAATATTATGTTGATGACACCCTAGTCAAGACCATGAAGAGATCCACATATATCCAAGAACTGGGCCTCATACTGGATAGAAATGAAAGATTCAAGCTCTAGCTAAATCCTAAAAAGTGTGCATTCAGAGTGACATCAGGGGAATTGGTTGGTTACATTATTTCAAAGAAAGGAATTGAGGTTGATCCCGAGAAGGTCCAAGCCATAATGGAAATGCCTCCGCCTAGGAACATTAGTCAGATGAGGACACTACAAGGACATTTACAATCAATTAGATGCTTTATATCTCAGCTAGCAGACAAAGCTCAACCTTTCACAAAAGCATTAAGGAAAGGAGTAACATACAACCAGGATGAGGAATGTGAGAAGCATCTTCAACAAATCAAAGAATATCTTTCCAATCTGCCTATTCTAATCTTGCCTTTTCAAGGCAAGCCATTAATTCAGTATATTTCATCTACTGAGACATCATTGGGGGCACTCCTTGATCAGCAGGATGAAAATAATAAGGAAAGAGCTATATACTACATTAGTCAAACATTGGTAGTATATGAGAAAAATTATTCAATAATTGAGAAAGTTTTCTTAGTAGTGGTATTTGCATCATAAAAGCTAAGACACTACATGTTATCTCACTCCATCAAGTTAATAGCTAAGATTGATCAACTAAAATGTCTTCTTAGTAAAGCTACCCTCACCGGTAGTTTGGCTAAATGGGTCATGGTGTTGATAGAATTTGATATTGAATATGTGGAAAGGAAAGCTATAAAAGGACAGGCCACAATGGATCAATTTGCAGATGCTCCTCTAGAAGATGATCAACCCTTGAACATCAAATTTCCAGATGAATCAATTTTGTATCTCACTCAGAGATCCTGGAAGATGTTCTTTGATAGATCTTTAACCCATCAGGGGTTGGGAGCTGGAATTATTTTCATTACTCCTCAGAAATACTCCATACCAAAGGCATAAAAGTTACTCTTTCCTTGTACAAATAACATTGCTAAATATGAAGCCTTGGTAAATAGGATTAAGCTGGGACTTGAATGGAATGTCATAGAAATGCACATATATGGTGACTCTTAGTTGGTGATCAATCAAATCAATGACCTATATCATACTAGAGATGAAAAGTTGATGCCTTATAAAAGAATGGTGGACAACTTCAAGAAATACTTTGTGTTCATCTCATTTGAGAAAATTCCAAGGTCAACAAATAGAGCAGCAGATGCTATGGCAACATTGACATCTATTCCACAACTACAAGAGCTAGAGTTCCACTATGAATTTTTGGTGGAAGAGATTTTCTACCCTGCATATGGCTCCCCTGAATCCCAGATGGTTAGCACCATTATTGGATAGGACTCATCTTGATACAACCATATTTGTTCCTATCTTAGAGACCAAGCTATCCCAGAAAATTTTACCCATAGTCAAAAACGTAATCTAATCTATAATGCCTCCCATTATGTCATCAATGCTAATGATCTATATAGGCAAGGTTTATATGGTGTCTTTCTTATGTATTTAGAATCAGAAGAGTCTCAACAAGCATTGTCTGAAGTCCATGGTGGTATTTTTAGATCTCATTTGAATGGCTTAACATTAGCACATAAATTACTAAGGGCTGGCTATTGGCCTGATATGAAAAAGGATGCTTTGAAATATGCTAAGACATGCCAAAAATTCCAGTTACATGGTAATCTCATACATTCCCTAGCAAGGGAACTCATTCCCTTTCTCACACATTAGTCGTTTCAACAATGAGCTTTTGATTGGTTGGTCAGATTTATCCAGCATCTTCAAATGGACATAAATTCATCATTACCTACTACTGAGTACTTCAAAAAGTGGGTCAAAGTAGTTCCCCTCATCAAATCAACTGAGAAACAAGTACCCATATTCATTTTGAATCATATAATATGTCGGTATGGAATTCCCTCTTCAATCATCACTGATAATGGGGGGCAGTTCAAAAATAAAGACATAACTGAGCTATGTGACAAATTCAATATCAAACAACATTGGTCCTTTGTAAATTACCCTCAAGGTAATGGATAGGATGAAGCATCCAATAAAACACTACTAAGAATCTTGCATCATATAGTGAACAAATCTGGAAAGGATTAGCATTTGTAGATCAATCTTGCACTATGGGCTTATTGAACAAGCATCAGAACTCCCACTGGTGCTACTCCTTTTGCTTTAGTATATGGGGCTGAAGCAGTCATTCCTATAGAAGTGGAAATCCCATCTCTGAGAGTTTCCTTGCAGAATCTAATCACTGATGAAGATCAGAGAGTATCCAGGTTGCAAGAACTCAAGTTTCTTGATGAGTGTCAGCAAGTGGTGTTCAATCACTTAAGATCTTATCGACAAAGAATGTATAGAGGATATAACAAAAAGGTTTGACATAGATAATTTCAAGTTGGTGACCTTGTGCTAAAAGAAAATCCAAAGAATCAGCAAGACCGGGAACAAAAAGGGAACTTTGAACCCAACTGGCTGGGTCCCTATATTGTTATGACCAACTTTGGCTCATGTGCCTATCAGCTCTCTACATCATAAGGAGAATAGATCTGAGAGTCCATCAACACCATCCATCTGAAGAAATTCTACAACTAAAGCATTCTTAAGCTCTGGCTACTCTATTCAGATAAAAGTCCTGAAAAAAAGATTAAAAAAATGATTAAAAAAGTCCTGAAAAAATGGTTGTTGTAGTGAAAACCTGGCAAACAGGGGCTCGGTGACAAAAAAAAAAGATCACTGCCAAGAAGGTGAAAACTTTGTAAACAAGCACTTCTTGTACTCACAAGCGCTCCATCTATCAATGTAACTATGACATTCCCTGCTTTCATTCCTTGCTTTCCCGCTTTGCTTTTGCTTGCGCATAATATTTAGACACTTTTGTGACCCCCCTTTGGTTCTCCTTAGAACCCTCATGGCTTGCAATCGATCAACATTATAGTCCTAGGGTACTTCAATCTTAAAGCCCTTAGAAGCTCAACCAAGCCATCCTTATGTCAGTAAAGTCTAGATCATTCACTCTAAATCAGTCATCTATCTCCTACCTTATACAGAGTTTTGATCACTGGAACCCTATCAAACATGCAAAACAAGAACAACTAAAAACAACAACTCAAACCTCTTGAGCTATGCTGACATTTTCTTTGTATGTTTTCTTTTATATTGGCTTTCACTCATTATTCCCTCTGAGTAACTCAAGGAAGTCTATCTTGACTAAGAGGTACAAGAACTGGGGGCATAATACTTTTCTTTGTTTTTTGCTTGTGGATGTGATTCCAGTGATCTGAAAACATCCTATAAACTGGGTGTTTGTGATAAGAGCCTTCACATTAAGATGGAATGGCCTCACATACCTCAACTCCATTTATGTGCATGCTTCAGTGAGGTTAGAACTATTTCCTTGTCTATTTTAAGTGTTTGTTGTGTTTGCATGCAAGAAGCATTCAGGTCATCTTGGCCTCCTTTTGCCTTGGTGCTTATGTTTGACTACTATATCAAAGAGAATAGGACATTCAAGTCATCCTAGCTCTTTGTGCCTTGATGCTTATGTCTATTTACTACATTTAATGCTCAATGATGATAAGAAAGCGAATCAATATCTAGTGACTAGGTCTGAGTTGCATTTGTTGCATTCATGTTAAGTTTCATGCATTGCATGGTTAATCTAGCATACTAACGATGATTTTGGTCTTCTTCACCTAGAGCTTGAATTTAAATCAACCTTCTCTTCATGGCTAAGTGGTCAAAACCCTAATTTTCAACTTTCTCTGATTGGTTTGAAAATTGCACCCTTGGTTAATTCGACTATCTTGATTCCATTTTTGGGATCGAAATCAAAATCCGAGATCATCTTCCTAGTCAATTTTGCCCAACTATGACCACTTAGCGCTTTCATCAAATGCTCATTTTTTCTTCAATTTATGCTCAATTTCTCATCAATCAACGCTAAATCTTCAAATGGCCCTCTGAATCATTCTTTGCACTCAAATCATTAATCACTTAATCTTTTTATCAAATTGCTTGAAATCATTGTGCAACCTGCTGATCTTTCAATTTCGCTCCCAAGGGTTATACTCATGACATCATCATCATTAGTGATCACATCCTCAAAGTCAAGAATTACTTTCAAAATCTTCATTACAAGTCGAGCAGGTAGTCTTTACCGAACATCAAACAAGACCTTATCGCTAGGGGCATCTCAACTTCATCGCTTCATATCAAATTGACATTTCTCAATCATTTGAATCAAATCAATCCCTAGGGGCATATCAGTTTCATCGCATCAAATCAAGTTGATATTGTCTTCATCTAAATCAGTTTCTTAACGTTAATCAGTTTCATCGCTTTTCATCAAGTTGATTATTCATTTAAACTAAATCAAGGGTTTAAAGAGTATCTTTGATTGCATGCTTAATCTAATCAAGTGTTTAGTTTCACCACATCAAATCAAGATAGACAGTTTATCTTTGCTCATCGTGTCTTGATCCATCAAGTTCAAGATCAGTTTTATCTTCGCTCACTGTGTCTAGTTCAATCAAGTTCTAGATCAGTAAGATCTGCTTCTTGATCCATCAAGTTCAATTTCAGTATCTTAATTTTCTCTTCATTGGTCCTAGTTCAATCAAGTTAGGGATCGATATCATTTTCAATCAATCTGTTCAGTTTTATCACTTCAAAATAAACTAAATACGTCTTTCTTCATCTAGTTCATGATCAATCAAGATTAGAATTGGTATCTCCTAGACATCAATTGTTCTTTGAATCAACGCGTTGCTCGCACATCAATTCAAAGAGGGGCAAATGTAATACCCTATAAATGGTCATCCAAAACCATGAGCCCCTAATCTTGACTAATGTTCTTAAATTCAATAAAATTCATCAAGGTCCTAAATCAAATAATCAATTTAAATCAATCATGAGAGCTTAATTAATTAATTCCTAAGGTATAAAAATGCAACATGGCAATTACAATTAGTTAAATTCTCATTTAATTAATTGATCAAATTCAAAATTCAAAATAGAAAATCTTTTTAAAATCAAATATCTCATTTATTTAATTAAATATCTTTTGCATATTTAATAAATAAATAAAAAATTTCCATAAATCTTCAAAAAAAGGAAACAAATCAAGAAAGAGGAATTAATTTGAAAAATTATGAGCACAAAAATTCAAAAAAGGAAACAAATTGATTGAACTCAATAAAAATGGAAAGAATCTGAATTGCTAATTTGAACTCAATCTTATCTCTCCAAAATGGAATTAAATTTTCCAATCAAATCATTTCACCTAGATTATGCTTCCTTCGAATCGATCACGATCATTCATTAAAGATCAATCCTGACCTTATGTCTCCTTCTTGATTTTCCTATAAATTCAGGCTCTCATTCTTCAATCAGCATTAGAGAATTTTACATCATTATTATGCTAATATTGTGTTGCAGGTTATCAAGGGAATTTTGAAGAAGCTTTGCATAGTTAATTCATCAATCAAATTAGTTTTCATTTAGCTTTCATTTAATCTTAGAATCATTTAGACTTCTAGTTCATTAGCTTATATTCATTTCTCTTATTTAGATTTAATTTCTTGCATATAATCTTAGCTTAACTTCATTTAGAGCTTTGATCATTTAGCTTGATAATCTCATTTCGCTTAATCAATTAATCTTGCATTCAATCTTGCATTTAATTATCAATCTTGCATTCACCTAGTTGCATGCATTTAAAAATCCTTCATTTGAGTGTAGTCTAGTCACTGGATAGCTTAGCAATCTAAGAGCAATCCACACTCGCACTTTCTAGGAGGCAATAAGTCGACTTGCAATGGAGTTCATTTTGTTTTTTTTGATTAACCCACCCATACAAATAATGGTTTATTGAAGTTTTTGTGCCCTTACAGTTTCCCCAAATTTCACACACACATTAAAGGGGTATTATCCTCAATTTCTTCATCTTTTTTCTGTTATTCATTAGGGATGAGACCTAAATCCTTTTTCATCAAAATCTCAATCTCCTTTTGGACTGATTCGGTCTCTCCAATAAGAATTCTTGTTAATCTTTTCTTTGATCTGAAAAATGATTTTGTATTAACCTTTATCTATTCAATTTCCTCTTCAGTTGCTTCCGGTTGCAAGTGTTTAAGTGTATAATCAATAAATTCTTTATCTAGGCTAATTATCGCTTGTCACCTTGCATCAATCAAATTATATAAAGAATCTAGAATTTGTCCTTGTAATTAAATGAGGGCTCTACTAAACTTATTCATACTAAATATAACTGCATCTTCAATTTCTCTTTGTTGGCTTTCAGACAAATGAGTAAACAATATGTTTAATCCCTTATATACTCCATAATTATTTATTATTTTGGCCATCCTAAGGAAAGATTCTTCAAGTGTCAATAGTTTCTTAGATGCTTTACCTTTACCAGTAGTCTTCTGCTTCTTAGAACTTTCCCTTAGTGCTCTCTTATCTTCTTCTGATTCAATTGCTTTGGTTGCTCTTGTCTTACTAGTGGAGGTACCGGTTGGTACACTAGAAGTTTCACCTTGTTCGGCCTCATGCTTGGCTCTTGCTACTACTATTTGTTCCTTAGTGAATCTGTCATGTTTAGAAAAGGCCTCCACCTCTTTCCTCACTTTTTTTTCTATTACCAGTCACTACAATTCACAGTGTACTTGAAGTAGTTTCTCCTTATAGGTTCCAAACCTTTCAGCGATGGTATCGATTGATTGATCTAGCAAATTATCAGCATAAGAAATGAGTAGATCTTTATGTATTTCATATCCCATGGGCATTACCCATGTGGTCCTGGGAATCATAGCCTCCATCATGCATTTATCTATGTCTACCATAAAATAGATGGAATCCTCATACTAATTGACTACTTCTGTCGGTATGTGTTCCCTAGCATGAATTTTCTTTTGAAATTTCTTGAAATAACCTCATGATACATCATCAAACTTGTCTTTCACCACCCCAATACTGTTCTTCATTTGTAGTAGGGTTGGTAAACCGGTTATCCACTAAACATATCCAATATCGGGGAAAAAGTTTTGAAAATAGAAAAACAATCCCAAAATTAGTTGTCCGAATTTAAATCTCAGCTTCTTGTCCTTCACAACTTCCAGATTTTCCATTAATTGACTCCTTAATGCTTCTGCAAGATCATAGTCCATATTCTCCTTTATCATTCGGTATGCAGTGTGTATTGTTGTTGTCGGTATACTATTCATTCTGCTTGAATAGTAGATTCTATAACCAATTACCATTGATGCAAATTTAACTGCGGGATCATTAATATTATTCACAGTCATAGCTCTTCCATCCCATCTAGATCCTGATACCTTCTCAACATCATTTTTAGGTAGTGACCTCAACAATGGCACTTTACCAGTTACTACACGGATTGCTTCCTTTGTTATCTTATGAGGTCTATCCAGCCACATGAATTGATCATGAATCCAACTTAAAACAAATCTCACTAAATCATTATCAAAGTCATCAATGAAATTGATTGCATGATGAAACCCTTTGTCAACGACGCTTCTAAACTATTCTTTTAGTATCTCTTTCTCATCACATAAAGATTTGTACTAATTAAAAATAACAATCACACCCATGTCCTCAATTTTAGAATCGTAAAAGGATCTTACATATTTTAGATGTAAAACTCCATTCGGTACACCAGATAGGGCACCAACAGGGTTTGTTTCCTTAGACTTATATGCGTGTCTTTTAAATTCTGGTCTTTCCCTCTTGGTCACATTGACAAGGTGAGGTGTATCCATTTAAAATATACAAATCACTAAGCAAAGAATAGGATTTCTTAGATAAATACCTTTTCTACTTTGGTACTAGGGTTTGCAACCGTAAAAAACTTTCAATACTCAATCACTGATTCAAACTTTACTCTGATTGATTCATATTGCTGGTAAATGGTTTGAATGTTTCTAGAACAAAATTTTCTATTCTTTTCTTGCTTGCCAAATGCACTCAAGATCACAATATGACAAATGAAATTCAAAATGTTCCTTTTATTTGCACTTTATCCACCACAATAAATGCATTTACCGACAAAACCCTAAAACACCTTAAAATACTCTAAAGCATATTACCGGTTGCAAAACTATATGTTATTTACTAGTTATGATCCAAAAACATATCAAAACATCAAACTGCATCAGAATATGCAAATTCAACTTCCACTACTTTATCTAGGGGTTCATCTCAAGATTTGACATTATGTACACCCCAAGTTTTAGAAACAACTTAGTTTGTTGGTGATGGATTCTCCACATTAGGTAGAGAATCTAATTCCTTATATGGTTTGTCATCACTCTTCTTCTTCAAGGTTCTATTCATCTCAGCTCTAGTTTCTTCAATATCAACTTTCTTCTTTCCTTTCCGGTCTACAAGATGATTCACCTATTGGTTCTTCTGCGTTCTACAAAACTTGGCAATGTGTCCTGGTTTGCTATAATGATAACATGTCATTCCATATGCTCTCCAAGGTCCTGCATTGCCTCTACATGTTCTTCTTTTGTAGTTCATTGCCACATATCCACAATTGTTACATATTGAGCAAATCATATTGACTCTCTTCTCCATCTCATAAGGACTAGACCGGTTAATATAGGGTATTTGCCAATTTGTGTTCCTCTGAATTCCTTCTCCACTCACAAACAGATCTTGGATTCATATGAGGTGTTGGATAATTATCTCCATACCTGCATTCAATAGATTGATGCCCATACATGTTGTATGTATAACAATAACCTTAAAAATTTCTAAGCACATATCTTGCATTAGGTCTATAACTAGTATTAATATCAAATTTGCTTCTGCATATATTTGGAGTGTGTCCTAGTTTATGACAGTTAAAATAAATAGATTTGTAATATTTCTTACTGGTAGGTTTCTAAACTTTAGGAGTTGTTTTATCTTCATGCATGTTGTTCTTTGTACCAGAAGGTTCACCTTTCTCAAATGTAGAGTATCCTAGACCAGTTGTATCACCATTCATCCTTTGAGATTGCATTTGTTCATCAAGTATAGATGAACTCTTGTTGAATTTATCAAGCTTCTCATTAGCCTCAACAAGTTCCTTAGTAAGATCTCCATTTCTTTTCATGAGGATATCTCTAAGAGACATTGCCATTTCAAGATTTGACTGTATTCCTTGTTTTTCTTCTTTCTCCTCATGCCAATGTTCATAAAAAGTTGCATTTGTTAGCCATTTGAAGGAATTGATTATGTTTTGCATTGATGTTTTGTCATTGATGTCAACACTAGCTCTTTGGGATGCTTTACCAACACCCTTCTAGTCCCGGTAGGATGTTTGGTTTCTAGTTGGATTTGATCCAGTAGGATCTGGTTGTTGGCATTATGTGAACCGGTATGAGGACATGATGACATTGTATGTTGTCATTAATGTCAATATGTTGAAGAAGAGAGAATCGGTATGTTACCAAGAACCGGTATATGTGAGAACTGGTATAACATTGTGAACCGCAACATGGAAGCTTTGTATGACTACCGGTTGGTAGTCTCAACTTCAGGGTTTCAGGTTGAAGTACTTCAAGCCTATGTGACTCAACCGGTGACTTTGTGTGATGAGTTAGCATTGAAACAAAGAATAGATTGTGTTGCCATGTTAGCCTTGTGCGTGTGTAGGATCTTGCATGAAGGAGATTGTTCCTATCTACCTCGGGAATGTGCAAAATCTATAAACGGTGATAACGCATGATGGGTTATTAGCCACCATGAAATCGATGAAAAACAAATGATGGAGAACATCTTGAGATTGGTTAAAGACTATTGAATTTATTGCAATGTGCTCAACGGTCAGGATTGAACCATTTGAATTGCTTAACCTAATAGGTTTAGGGTTTAGGGTTTATGCTATCGACCTATCTATTTCCTATAAGGTCGATATTGTGTTTCTTTCTGAGGTTGTTGGCAAAATTTTTGTGTGTGTATCCAAGAGAAGAGATACGTGATTCTTTCTAGACCAGAGGAGAGAAGTGATACCTGTAGAGTGTAAGTGCAGAAGGTGAAGAGGAGCTAAAGCAGATTTGCATTGGCATTGAGTGTTGTTACTAGATCATTGTAATACCTGTTGATCTCTAACCACTTCAACAATTGGGAAATCCCTTAATAGGTTAGCTTTAACCGGCTTACTATAAATCCTTTAACAAGGTGACTCAAAATCATTGAGTTCTTGAAATCCTCTAACAAGGTAACCTTTAACAGGGTTTAACCCTTAACTAGGTATTCTAGCCATCCCTTAACCGAGTGATCCCTAACAGGATCAGTTCCTAACAGAACCTATTGTATTAGTCTTTAACCGGACAAGGCTCCTAACAGAGTGAACTTCTAAAGAGTTCAAAAATAGCTTGTGAGTATTCATCCCCACCGTGGTTTTTCCTAGTTGGGTTTCCACATGAAAAATTTGTGTGTCATGTGTGGTGTTATTCATGTGATGGTTTAAGTGATTTATTTCAGAAGGTAAATCATGTTGATCTAGCTGTTTATATATCTTTGATGATAGATTACCTGTTCATACACTAGGGTGAAATAGAAATGAATTATTAGATTGTATGAAAAGATAAGTGTTAACCGGTTTATGCTTGTTTCAGTTATTCTGGGTTTTGTCGGTTGTACTCTGTTTAAGACCGATGTTATTGTTTGTCTGCCTAAGCACAGTTTCTACTGACAAACTGGTTTAGGATTGTGTTTTTGTCTGTACTAATTCACCCCCCCCCTCTTAGTACTGGTTTGGTACTATTCATTCATCATTGAGTTATCAATTGGTATCAGAGCATCCTCCAGGTCATCTATGTTATAAGCTTAACCACTTGAGGAAAAGATCTCAGTCTAATGATGAAGAGGGAAGGTCCAAAGTTCAATAGAGATAATTTTAGTATATGGAAAGATAGAATGAAAATATACATCAGAATCATGGGTGCTCAATATTGGAGCTATGTTGAGAATGCTTATGTTGCCCCTACCAGTACTCTCACCGATGACCAAAAGAGAGAGATGCAGAAGAATGGGCAAGTCATGGAAGCCCTAATTAGTAGTTTATCTGACATTGAGTTTATTGATGTCCAAGATAAAGTAAATCCCAAATAATTATTGGATACTCTTGAAAATATCTATGGCAGTGATGAACATGTAAAAAAAGCTAAGGAAGAAAGCCTCAGAGGGAAGTTTGAAGACATGTGGATGGTTGAAGGTGAGACCATTCAATAGTATGGAATAAGAATCAAAACTTTTGTTGGAGATATCAAGAGTGCAAGTGGTAAAATGGAAGATTCCATCATGGTAAGCAAAGTTTGGAGATCCTTATTACTAATCTATGCAATAAGGGTTGTTTCTATTCAGGAGTTGAGATCAATAGACAAGACTAAGGTATCCCTAGACTCCATCATTGCAAAGTTGACAACCTATGAGCTAAATATTTTTGATGGCAATGTTCAAAAGACTGAATCAGCTTTTAAAGCTTCTGTTGTACCATCCAGAAAAGGAAAAGAAGCTAGCACTAGTGGTGAACCAAGACAGAGCAGAGAAATGGATGATGAGGAGATTCATATGGCATTTGAAGCTCTTCTTGCTAGGAAAATTCCTAAAGGAACCGACAAATACAAAGGTAAGCTCCCTTTGAAATTCTTTTCTTGTAACTAGATAGGACATATTGCTGTAAACTGTCCTAATGGTGACAACAAGGACAAACCAGAAAGGTTTAAGAAATTCAAAGGAGGAAACCGAAGAAACTGTTTTGTGGCAGTTGATGAAGGTATCACAAATGAGGAGACAGAAGATGAAGAAAATGAAGATATTGTGTTTTTTGTTGTCAAGGAAGATGTGTTAGACAAGAAGGCTTTTGTCTCCCGCTTTGATAATTCCAATGAGTGGATTATTGACAATGGATGTTCTCACCATATGACTGGTGACCGGAGTAAGTTTCTATCCTTGGAAGAGTATGATGGTGGTGTGGTTTGTTTTTATAATGATGCACCATGTATGGTCAAAGGTAGAGGGTCCATCTCTTTGAATGGAAAGAGTAGTGTTGACAATGTGTATTGGGTTGATGGTCTAAGACACAACCTTCTGAGTGTTGTCTAGCAAAATGATAGTGGTCTCACTCTGGAATTCAAGAATGGAGTGTGCAGAATCAAAGGAAAGAATGGTGAATTGGTGGCCACCGGCATGCAGACCAAAGGTAACCTATTTCAGCTAAATGCAAATAAAAGTACATGTCTTATGGCTAAATTTTATGATAGCTAGATATGGTATAGGAGACTCTGCCATGTAAACTTTGATAACATTGTGAAGGCCAGTAAGATCAAGGCAGTTAGAGGGTCGTCAGTGCTAAGAAAACTGGAAAATACCTTGTGCAGAGAGTGTCAACTAGGGAAAATGTCTTCCTCAACCTTTAAAGGTAAACCTTTCACTGCTGACAATTTTATTGATATTGTGCATACTAATTTGTGTGGTCCTATGAAAACTAGGAGTGTGCAGGGTGATAGGTTCTTCATGATTCTCACTGATGACTGCTCAAGAATGATGTGGGTCACATTCTTGAAAGATAAGTCTAAACCTTTTGTAAAATTTAAAGCTTTCAGATCATTACTGGAGAAGGAAAGTGGTAAAAGGATCAAGTGCCTAAGAACTGATCAAGGAGGTGAATTCACTTCTAGTGAATTCAACAAGTACTGTGAAGAACATGGCATCAAGAGGTAATTGTCTACCCCCCGGACTCCACAACAGAATGGCCTAGCAGAGAGGAATAATCAAACTGTGGTTGAAGCAGCAAGAACAATGCTGATTCAAGGAAAGGTTGCTCACACCTTTTGGAGAGAAGCAATGAGTACTATAGTCTACACAATGAACCGGGTACTCATCAAGAAAGGTAAGGATAAAATTCCTTATGAGTATTGGACCGGTAAGACACTTGTGGCTAGCTACTTTAGAGTGTTTGGTAGCAAATGTTACATCAAGAGGAGCGAACACTGGAGCATATTTGATGCGAAATGTGATGAGGGAATATTCCTAGGGTTTTCCACCAAGAGAAAAGCTCTCAAGTGTTTCAATAATAGGACTCAAAGAATTATGGAAAGCATCAATGTAAGAGTTGATGAAACCTCTAAGAAAATTGAGGAGACCGACAGTGAGAAAGTCGTAAATGAATTGGTTGCCAGTCAACCAAGTACTAGTAATAGTGTTCCTACACCAGTAGATGTAGATGCTGATACTGATGGAGATGAGGATGAAGAAGAAAAGCAAGAGGAATATATCAAGACCATTCCTCGGTATGTCAAGCTGAATCACAATCCTAAGCAGATCATAGGAGATAAGGATGCAGGAATCCTTACAAGAAGAAAGGTCAAAGAAAACTCATGTATGATCTCTGAATTTGAGCCTAAATCATTCAAAGAGGCACATAAAGATGAAGACTAGTTCAAGGCAATGGAAGAGGAACTTGACCAGATAGAGAGAAATGGTACATGGTCTTTGGTACCCAGACCGGAGCATAAAAATGTCATTGGTACCAAATGGGTTTTCAGAAATAAGTTGAATGAGGATGGCACAGTGATTAGAAACAAAGCCAGACTAGTGTGTAAAGGATATGCCCAAGAAGAAGGAGAAGACTATGGAGAAACCTTTGCTCCTATAGCCAGATTGGAAGGAGTTCGTATGCTTCTTGCATATGCAGCTTTTAAAGGATTCAAAGTATATCAAATGGATGTAAAATCTTCATTCCTAAATGGTGTACTTGAAGAGGAGGTGTATATAAAGAAACCAGATGGGTTTGCCCTATCTGAAGACAATGACATGGTGTGTAGGCTACATAAAGCCTTATATGGTCTAAAGCAGGCACCTAGAGTATGGTATGAACGCCTGCACTTCCATCTTGTGAAGATTTGATTTGATAGAAAAAGCGAAGATAGAAATATCTACTTGAAGTTTGAAGGAGATCAGATCCTAATTTGTGAGGTATTTTTTGATGACATTATCTTTGGTGGAGATGACAAGATAAGTCATGACTTTGTAGATGAGATGAAGAAAGAGTTTGAGATGTCACTCATAGGGGAGATTAAGTTCTTCATTGGACTGTAGATTCAGTAGATGAAAGATGGAATCTTTATCACTCAGTCTAAGTATGTCAAAGAGGTGTTGAAGACCTTTGGCATGGAAGATAGCAAACCGGTTGATACATTGATGGTGACCGGTTGTAAACTATCCAAAGAGGATGACTCAGCATTGGTTAATGAGAAGGAATATTGATCAATGATTGGTAAGTTGCATTATGTAGTGCATAGCAGACCAGATATTGCACATGTAGTTGGCATTACTGCAAGGTTCCAGAAAAGTCCAAGAGAATCCCACTTGGTTGCAATCAAGCAGATTCTTAGGTATCTGAAGGGAACTATTGATTATGGATTATGGTATCCATATAGCAAGGATTTCAACTTGAAAGTATTCACAAATACTAATTGGGCAGGTAATGTGGACGACTAGAAGAGCACAACCGGTGGTGCATTCTTTCTCGGTGGTAGACTAGTCTCATGGATGATTAAGAAGTAGAGTTGTATCTCTCAGTCTATAGCAGAAGCAGAGTATGTTGTAGCTTTCATGAACTGCACTTAGACAATTTGGATGAAGCATGTATTAAATGGCTTCAAAGTTCGTGTATCTAAACTGGTAAGTATATTTTGTGACAGTACTAGTGCAATTAACATCTCCAAGAATCCACTTTTACATTCTAGAATCAAGCACTTTGAGCTTAAGTATCATTTCTTGAGGGAAAAGGTTCAGAACAAAGAGATTGCACTGGAACATGTTTCCAGTAAGGAGCAGTTAGTAGACATATTCACCAAGCCTCTCCCAAAGGCTACATTTATGTACTTAAGAGGTGAATTAGGTGTGCTGCCCCTTCAGGAGGTAAACTAAAGGTATATGCTCCACATAAGTCAAGTATTGCATAGTCAAATTTTTCTTCAGGATTGATGTGTTGAAGGATGCTACTCCTCTGGGGGAGCAGCATAATGGAATAGGGAAGTTTGTGCCTCCACTTTGTCATTATTGCCAAAGGGGGAGAAGAAGTGAAGTGGAGAAGATATCTGCAGAAATTGGGGGAGAATATGTGAAGCGAAGAGATATCTCTGTATATTGCCATCAATACCAAAGGGGGAGATTGTTGGCATTATGTGAACCGATATGAGGATATGATGACATTGTATGTTGTCATTGATGTCAATATGCTAAAGAAGAGAGAACCGGTATGTTACCAAGAACTGGTATATGTGAGAACTAGTATTACATTGTGAACCGGTACATGGAAGCTTTGTATGACTACCGATTGGTAGTGTCAACTTCAGGGTTTCCGGTTGAAGTACTTCAAGCCTGTGTGACTCAACCGGTGACTTTGTGTGATGAGTTAGCATTGTAACGAAGAACAGATCATGTTGCCATATCAGCCTTGTGCGCATGTAGGATCTTGCATGAAGGAGATTATTTCTACCTACCTTAGGAATGTGCAAAGTCTGTAAATGGTGATAACGTGTGATGGGTTATCAGCCACCATGAAATCAGTGGAAAATGAACGATGGAGAACATCTTGAGATTGGTTCAAGATTGTTGCATTTAATGCAATGTGCTCAATGGTCAGGATTGAACCATTTGAATTGCTTAACCTAACAGGTTTAGGGTTTAGGGTTTATGCTACCGACCTATATGTTTCCTATAAGGTCGATGTTGTGTTTCTTTCTGAGGTTGTTGGCAAAAGTTGTGTGTGTGTATCCAAGAGAAGAGGTACATGATTCTTGCTATACCAGAGGAGAGAAGTGATACCTACAGAGTGTAAGTGCAAAAGGTGAAGAGGAGCTAAAGTGGATTTGCATTGGCATTAAGTGTTGTTACCAGATCATTGTAATACCTGTTGATCTCTAACCACTTCAACAATTGGGAAATCTCTTAACAGGGTAGCTTTAATCGGCTTACTATAAATCCTTTAATAGGGTGACTCAAAACCATTGAGTTCTTGAAATCCTCTAAAAAGGTAACCTTTAATAGGGTTTAACCCTTAATTGGGTATTCTAGCCATCCCTTAACTAGATGATCCCTAACAGGATCGGTTTCTAACAGAACCTATTGTATCAATCTTTAACCGGACAAGGCTCCTAATAGATCAAACTTCTAAAGAGTTCAAAAATAGCTTGTGGGTATTCATCCCCACCATGGTTTTTCCCAGTTGGGTTTCCACATGAAAAATTTGTGTGCCATGTGTGGTGTTATTCATGTGATGGTTTAAGTGATTTATGTCAGAAGGTAAATCATGTTGATCTAGCTGTTTATATATCTTTGATGATAGATTACCTGTTCATGCACTAAAAGATAAGTGTTAACCGGTTTATGCTTCTCTCGGTTATTTTGGGTTTTTCCGGTTGTACTCTATTTAAGACCGGTGTTACTGCTTGTCTGCCTAAGCACAGTGTCTAATGAGAAACCGGTTTAGGATTGCGTTTTTGTTTGTACTGATTCACCCCCCCCCCCTCTCAGTACCGGTTTGGTACTATCCATTCATCATTGAGTTATCACCGGTATGTTTGGGTTATGGAATTGACTTATTCATGCTACTCATGTTCATGTTCAGTCAATTGGTTTTGTTCTGGTGATCGGATGCTATCCCATTTCCTAGAAAGCTTGGTTTGTGGTTTCGGCAAGGGTTTCACTGGCAAATCTTTGATAAAGATCTATGATGATATGCATAAGTGGTGTTGGTGTGGCTTTTGGTGAAGATTTAGGATGTTGATGGTGATTGTGTTCAAGACATAGTTGATTGGAATTATTCCTTTAACGTATATAAACCTATATTGGGTCACACTGTATCTAGGTTATGGACCAGCTTAATGTAATGTGTGGATTGGAACTCTCGATCTGTTTCTGGGATTTCTTATAGGTTAGATATTATTTGTTTGGTCTTAGGCCAACATATTTTTTAATTATGTAATTGTTTAATTGTCTGGTGGCCAACCTGATTGTTTATGGTTGAGGGTTTGTATATATATGATGTAAGATCTCATTGCAGATCATCATGGTATGGGATATGGATATGTAAGGAGTGAATAATGTAATAATCATTTAGTTAGAGGATTTGGTAGATCATTGGTGATCAATTTGGGTTTATGTAAGAGGATTTAGTCCTCTCGAATTGACATTAACTAGAACTGTATTCAAGCATAGGAGATGCTATCTTTGCAGTTCATTCATTTCTTCGGATTGTAGTCTGGATTTCTATGTAGTCAGTGAAACTCCTTTTGTGATGAGTAGTGTGCTCTAGGTTGTCCTTCCTACAAGTGCAAGCCCCCCAATTATAATTCACATACTTATTGCAAAAGTATTATCTGACTATGGGTAGGCTTCCCACCATGGTTTTTCCCTTTACCGGGTTTTCCATGTATAAATCTTGGTGTCATGTGGATGGTATTTATTCTTTGATTATTGCTTATGCTTAATTGGTTTACTTTCTATTTTGGTATTCGGTTATGCATTCTGGTATTGATCTTTTGGGTTCTGGTATTAAAGTTTAAATTGCTTAAGGTTTTGGTAATCTAGTGACAATTGATTCACCTCCCCCTCTTAGTTGTCTTTTGGTTATTTGAACTATCTAACAATTGGTATCAGAGCTCTGGTCCTCTCTGTAGAAAGATTAACCGCTTGAGGAAAATCCTATGGCAACTAACAGTTCAAGTTCATCTAGTTTATCTGGAGCTATCTTTTGGAGAGATATTCCTAGGCTTGATGGAACAATTACACAGTATGGAAGATTCAAATGGAGACTCATCTGAGATGTCTTAGCAAGGAGATTGGGGAGATCACACAGAATGGTGTTACACCTCATAATATAGCATCTAGCAACCCTCCTCTAGCAAAATTGGATAAGCAACTTGAGAATGATAGTAGAGAAAGAGAATCCCTCTTGTGTGCACTTTCTGATCAACAAATAATAGGATTAACTGACAAATCATTTGCAAAGGCTATATGGAACAAGTTGGAGACTTTAAATGAAGGTGATCCTACTGTGAAAATTGATAAACTTGATGGTTACTAGGTGAGATATAAAAACCTGAAAATGGAAGAAGATGAAAGGATTACTGCATTCATGGAAAGGTTAAATGATATTGTTATGGGAATTCAATGTTGTGGTGGAACTCTAAGTGAAGATGAAATACTTTCTAAATTTTTGAGAGCTTTACCACCGGCTTACAAGATGAAGGCTACTACAATTAATGAATTGAGAACAATGGCTAATACTTATGTTAATAGAGATACCTTGGTTGGGAAATTATCTGCTTTTGAGCTTGAAGAATTTTGACCTTTTGGAGCTATGAAGTCTGAACCTTCTTTTCATGCATCTACATCATGAACCGGAAATCAAGATTGGAAATCTTTATATGAAAAGGAATTGGATGATATGAAGAGAGAAGATGAAGAATTTGAGCAACTTGAAGCCCTATTTGATAGAAGAGTACCTAAAGGACCAGTAGGAAGTAAGTATGAAGGAAAAACACCTTTTAAATGTTTTGCATGTAATAAGATTGGTCATTTTGCATCTTTTAAGCTTAACCCTGGATATCAAAACAAGTATAAGTAAAGGAAAAATAGAGACAAATCATGCTACAAAGCGGATGAGGAAGGTGTGACTGATTCTGATGATGAACTGGTAGAAGAATCTGCTAGTGGTTTCGACAATGGAAAGGAACGGGTGTTCCTGGCTATCATGGAAGATATTCTAGCACTGGAAGAGAATGTACTTGAAGAGAAGGCACTTGCTACTAAAATTGAAGATACAGATGAATGGGTAATTGACAGTGGATGTTCACATCATATGACTAGAGATAAAAGGAATTTTCTATCTTTGCAAGAATTTGATGGTGCTCTAGTTAGATTTGGAGATGACAAAGCATGTATGATCAAGGGAAAATGAACTATATCATTGGATGGTAAGCACAATACTGATAATATTTATTATGTTGAAGGTTTAAGGCATAATTTTTTGAGTGTAGGACAATTGGTGGATAACGGATTTCAATTATAGTTCAAATATGGAAAATGAAAAATTATTAATAGATCTAGTTTGGAGATTGCAACCGGTACACAGACAAAAGGTAATATATTTAGTTTGAATTCTAGTGAGAAGACATGTTTGATTGCACAAATTGATGAGAGTTGGCTATAGCATAAAAGGTTATGTCATGTGAATTTTTATTGCATTGTAAAGATTAGTTCAAATAAGGCAGTTAGAGATATACTTAAAATTGTGAAGCCCTATAATCTGGTATGTAAAGAATGTCAAATGGGTGAACAGGTTAGAACCTCTTTTAAGAGTATACAAGATAAATTTAATGATGTTCTTCATCTTAATCATATTGATTTGTGTGTCTTTGTAGAGTTAAAAGTTTTCAAGGTGATAGATATTTTATACTAATCATTGATGATTATTCTAGAATGGTGTGGGTTACTTTTCTAAGGGAAAAATCTGAGGCTTTTGAAAATTTTAAAATCTTTAAAGCTAAAGTTGAGACAAAGACAGGATTGAAGATTAAATTTTTGAGGTCAGATCATGGTGGAGAATTCACATTCGGTGAATTTACTAAATTTTGTGAGAAGCATGGTATAAGGAGGCAATTTTCTGCTCCTCGAACACCTCAGCAAAATGGAGTTGTGGAAAGGCAGGTCAAAACTATCTTTGATGCTTCTAGAACAATGATGATGGAAGCTAGTCTACCACATATCTACTAGAGAGAAGAAATAAGCACAACAGTTAATACATTCAACAGAGTACATATCAAAGGAGAAATTGGTAAGACACCTTATGAATTATGGTTTGGCAATACACCTATAGTTAAATATTTCATAATTTTTGGGAGAGATGATATCATTGGAAAATTTGATCATAGATGTGATGAAGGAATATTTCTTGGTTATTGTAATGAAAGAAAATCATATAAATGTTATAACAAGAGATTGCAGAGAATTGTGGAGAGTGCTAATGTTAAGGTGGATAAGCTGAATAAAAGTCAAATCAATGTTTATAAGCAAGAACCGACAATGGAAATGATCATATTTGAACTAGTAGCACCTTTATCAGAACATAATGTTGAGCCAGTTACTCTGGTAGTATCAAAAAATTCAACAGTAGCTAAAGAACCGAGAAGAGGAACAGAGAGTCAGAAGACTCCTAGGTATGTGAGATTAAATTGTTCAGAAGATTAGATTATTGGGGATAAGAACAATGGAGTGATGACAAGAAGGATATTGGCAACTATTAAGGTATGTTTAATTTGTCAAGTTGAACCGGTATCAGTAATTGAAGCATGTAAAGATGAATATTGGATGAAAGTTATGGAAGAAGAATTAGATCAGATTAAGAAGAATAATACATGGACTTTAGTTCCCTGGCCTAAAAATAAGAATATTATTGGAACTAAATGGGTTTTTAGGAATAAATTGAATGAAGATGGACAAGTTGTAAGGAATAAAGCTAGATTGGTTTGTAAAGGATATTCTTAGAAGGAAGGAATTGATTATGGTGAAACTTTTGCAGTTGTAGCTAGGATTGAAGTTGTAAGATTGTTTCTTGCCTATGTTGCGCATAAAAACTACAAGGTTTATCAGATGGATGTCAAGTGTGCATTTTTGAATGTGGATCATAATGAGGAAGTTTATATTGAGAAACCTGATGTTTATTCACTTTCAGATGATACAAACATGGTTTGAAGGTTAAGGAAAGCTTTATATGGATTGAAACAAGCACCTAGAGCTTGGCATGCAAGGTTAGATAAATATCTTTTAAAGCTTGGATTCACTAAAAGTAATGCTAATAATAATCTATATTATAAGGTCACTAATGATGATATACTGATTATTGAAGTATTTGTTGATGACATCATTTTTGGAGGTGAAGATAAGTTGTGCATGGAATTTTCTAAGAATATGGAGAAAGATTTTGAAATGTCTATGATTGGGGAAATGAAATTTTTCTTAGGTTTGCAGATTACTCAGACTAATAAAGGTATTTTCATCTGTCAAACTAAGTATGCTAGGGAATTGTTGAATAAATTTGGTATGGTAGATTCTAAACCGGTAAGTACTCCTATGGTTACAAGTGATAAATTGACAAGGAAAGATGTTTTTGCACCGGTAAATCCTACAAGATAAAAATCTACGATTGGAGGTCTGCTATATTTGATTTAGACTAGGCTTGACATAATAAATTTTGTTTGTATTGCATCTAGATTTCAGAGTGATCCTAGAGAAAATCATGAGAGTGCAGTGAAAATAATTTTTAAACACTTGCAAGGTACACCTGAATATGGTTTGTGGTACCCTAAGGATGATGACTTTACTTTATGTGCATATACAGATGCAAATTGGGTTGGTGATGTTGATGACCAAAAAGTACATCCGGTGGAGCTTTCTTTCATGGAAAGAAGTTGGTTTCATGGATCAACAAGAAAACAATCATGTACTTCTTTATCTACTGTTGAAGCTGAGTATGTTGATGTTGCTACTAACTATAAACATTCTCTATGGATGAAGCAAATGTTGAAGGATATTAAAGTTCATTGCATTGGACTGGTAGTTATTCATTGTGACTCTATTGTTATTGACATATCAAAGACTGTGGTATTTCCCTCTAAGACAAAGCACATATCTATCAAGTATAACTTTTTGAAGGAGAAAGTGGAAGAAAATGAAGTTAGACTAGTTTATGTGAACACTAAAGAACAGATTGTAGAGATTTTCACTAAACCTTTTCCTAAAGAATCATTTAAGTACCAGAGAGATAGATTAGGGGTTTTTACCCCTCCGATAGAGAACTAATTAATGTTATTTGACATCAGTCTAGTATGCATTATTAGATATATTATTCATTTCAACATTGATGTGGGGATGCTATTGCTCAGGGGGGGTAGTCAACCTTGTATTTCAGTGGCTTTTTCTTTTTCTTTGATATTTTTGTCAGATTTCTTATATTGATGTCAAAGGGGGAGAGATATATGTGAATAACAGAGCTTTACAGAGATATCATTCACAGGAGTAGTTTGGTCTTTGTTTCATAACTTTATTGCTATATCTTTAAGTGGGAGATTGTTGGTTCTCTTCCATTGGGGGGGACTTATTTGGCATTCCTTGGCACTTTGATGTTTTTCACATCTAGTGTTGCCATCAATGCCAAAGGGGCAAATTTTTGGCCATTTGGAGGAATTGATTATTGTCGTGCTTGTGAAGTGTGATACCTACATCTGCAACACAAAACACTCAATAGATCATTACAAGTGTGGTTAGAAAATAAGAAGCAAATGAAAGATTAACCATGACAAAATGACCTATCACCTCCTAAGAGATGCAAGTATGGATTTTCTCTCAGATCTGGATAAGCAATCTCAGTGACTTGACTACGCCTAGATGGAGGATTTGAAATGACAATGATATGCAAAGATGAGATTGATTATGCTAGATTGATCCAAGACACTAATTAAGCCAATGATATGCATGATTAAGCTATGATGATGATGCAATTAAACTAGAAAAGAGATTGATTAAGCTACATGATTCAACAATTATGCTAGAAAATGATTAAATTAAACTAAATCTAAGATGCAATTTCTTATAACAACAATTCTCAAATGATATACCTATAGTAACAATGCCTAAATTGATAATGATATGGGATCTTTTGTGCTCCAAAATAGAGGATACTTATAGGATTTCCAAGGCCAAGGGTGAGGTGGCAGGAATCAATGGTTAAGATTGAGTCTGAAGATATAAAGGGTGAAATTGAAGGAGGTTGGAGGAAAGGACACTTGTCATCTCTGTGGTGACAAGTGTCAAGAAGACTTTCTCATAAAAGGGCAAGTGTCCAAGAGAGGAGACATGTAGCTAAAGTTCCATGTGTCTCAAGGGAAGAATATCCACACCATAGGAAGTTAAGATAAGGAGGTCAGAATGTGCAAGATAGGATAGGGTTGGTTAAACCCAAGGTTAGGTGGAATGGGTTAGGTTAGAGAGATGGTTAGGTTAGGTGGTTATAAGTTAGGAGGCATGTGGGTAATTTGAATTTAAAAATTCAAATAATAGGAAAAGACTAATTAATTCTCAACAACTCATAAATTGATTTGTTTTAATTAATTAGGGGATTAGAATAATTGATTGAAATGGGGGGAAGATTAATTAATCAAAGGGGACTATTGAAATGAACCTATTAGATAAATCCTTATATTTATTAATAAGTAGAGGAAAGGGAGAATTTAATCAAATTGCTAATGAATTCAATTAAATTAGGAAGGGGGATTAATTAAATAATTGCTTATTTAATTAATTATCTTTAGACCATTTTTAGGTGTATACAACTATGTGTTGGATTGATGTTTTGTCATTGATGTCAACACTAGTTGTTTGAGATGCTTTACCGGTACCCTTTTGGTCCTAGTAGGATTTTTGGTTTCTGGTTGGATTTGATCTAGCATGATTCGGTATGCTCTAGTATGTTTGGGTTATGGAATTGGCTTATTCATGCTACTCATGTTCATGTTTAGTCAGTTGGTTTTGTTCTGGTGATCGGATGCTATCATGTTTTCTAGAAAGATTGGTTTGTGGTTCTGGCGAAGGTTTCGCCAGTAGAGATTTGATGAATATCTTTGATGATATGCATAAGTGGTGTTGGTGTGGCTTCTAGTGAAGATTTAGGATGGTGATGGTGATTGTGTTCGAGACTTAGTTGATTGGGATTATTGCTCTAGCATGTATGGACCTATATTGGGTCTCGGTGTATCTAGGTTTTTGGATCGGCTTAATGTAACATGTGGATTGGACCTCTCGATGTGTTTATGGGATTTATTATGGGTTGGATATTATTTGTTTGGTATTAGGCCGACATGTTTTGTAATTATATAATTTTTTTATTGTCTAGTGGTCGACCTGATTGTTTATGGTCGAGGGTTTGTATATATATATGATGTAAGATCTCATTGCAGATCATCATGGTATGGGATATGGATATGTAAGGAACAAATAATGTAATAATCATTTAGGCAGAGGATTTAGTTGAACATTGGTGATCAAGTTGGGTTTATGTAAGAAGATTTATTCCTCCAGTATTGAGCTTAACCAAAACTCTATTCAAGCATAGGAGATGCTATCTTTGCAGTTCATTCATTTCTCTGGATTGTAGTATGGATTTCTGTGTATTCAGTAAGACTCCTTTTGTGATGAGAAATGCACTCTAGGTTGTTGGCCTTCCTGCAAGTGCAAGCACCTCAATTGTAATTCACATACTGCAGAAGTATTATCTGACTGTGGGTAGGCTTCCCACCGTGGTTATTTCCCTTTATCAGGTTTTCCATGTATAAATTTTTGTGTCATGTGGATGTTATTTATTCTTTGATTATTGCTTATGCTTAATTGGTTTATCTTCTATTTTAGTATTTGGTGATGCATTCTGGTATTGATCTTTTGGGTTTCGGTATTAAAGTTTAAATTTTCATGCTCTTTACCTTAGATCTGATCCTCAACCTTTCTTCTAGCTTCAAGTTCCTCACTCATCTGGATTATAAGTGCTTCCATCTCTCTTCTCAAGTTAGTCTTCTCACCATTTAGCTTCTCCACTTCTTCAACAAATGCATCAATGTTAACCCCATCTGAAGAACTGCTTTCAGAGATCTCCAACAATTGTTCAGTCAATTCTTTCATTTTAGCTAGTGATGTCTTGTACTTGCCTCTTAGGGTTTCTATCTCTTTTGTGCTTTCTACAAGTTCCTTATCCATCTCTCGGTAACTCATTCCTTCAACCATATGTGCCTTAGGATTAGAGATCCCTTCCAAGGAGTTAAACCTTAAGGAAGTTAAGCTCTGATACCAATTGATGAACTTATAAGGCACTGAGAGAGGGGGTGAATTAGTGCAAGTGAAAACAATACAAATTTGATTACCAATTTTACCAACTTAAAACTCAATAGGAATATAAAAAATAACACCAAGTATGCAATCATCACATAAAGAATAAACCACATGACACAAGAGTTTATATGTGGAAAACCCAAATGGGAAAAATGTCATGCCCAAACTTTTGGGCACAAACGGAATAATTTTTTTTTTTTTTAAATACTTAACCTAGTACAACTAACCTAATTAAAATAATGCAAAACTAGTTTAGTCTTAGCTATGTTTTCAGTGATTCCAATAACTACACCAATTTGGCGAAAAACCATCTAAGTTAAAAGCGGGATTATAATTCTCCAACAGAATTAATATTATCTTCCATTAATAAATAATTAAACTCACTTAGCAAATAATCTCAACATTAATTGTTAGGGGATATTAATAATCTCATATAGTTCTTTAATTATCTAGGGTCTAAATAAATTTGTCTTAGCTCTTAGATTTAAGTAAATCTATTAAACACAATTTCCATTAATTAAAATACCTCGTAATTTAAAGTTTAAAAAGGGGGCCAATTTGACATACATAGGTCATTTTAATTCCCTAAGATTTATCCTCTCAGGAGTTTAAATTTAAAACTTCTTATTAAAATGCTTCTTCACTCCTATAATATTTGAAAGTGGTTATAAATAATTTGCAATTAAACTATTTGGTTCCAAATAAATATAAAATTATATATATATATATATATATATAAGACATATATAAGAGGTATGGAGGGAATGTAAAAATGTACATCTACACACACACACACACACATAATCAAAGGATAAAGAGGTGGTCCTCTTTTCTTTTTTATTAAATTTACTTTTTAAAAGAAAATTCTAAAAATCCATATGATAACCCTAACTTCTTTTTAACTCATATCCCACACACATTTTCTTTTAAAACCCATGTGTGTTTGCCCTAACCCAAAATTAGGGTTAGGGCATGTGTGTGATAAAATTATTATTTTTTTCTTTTCGTGTGTGCTGTGTGTGTGTGGGTGCGGGTTGAAGATTGGGCGGCGGCCATGGGAGGTGTCTCCCATATTTTCCTTTGGGTGGGGGGTGCAGGGCCGAAGCCGTATGTTTTTGTGCGAAGGTGGGAGAAGGGGGAATAGAGGAGGGGATTCCGCAGGCTCCCTATAGGGATGGCTATAGTCGTGCCTGCAGGTCGCGGCCTGCAGAGGCGGCCAAGGCCGCTGCTGCGGTACGCGGCCCGCAGACCGGTTGTGCCGCCACTATGGAGCACCGCCCACAGGGGGAGCCAAGGCTTCCCGTCTATGAGTTGCGGCCCACAGAGGTGACTGTGGCCTCCATTGGGGGTCGCCGCCCATAGTGCGAGGGCACCTCCCTACCCTTGCCTGCATGGCACTTCCACGGGGCCGAGGGGTATGCCCAACCCTAATAAAATTTGTTTATTATTTTTTTTTTAGAAAAGGTTTAACATTTATATATATATATATATATATATATATATATATGTTCTATTTTATTTTATGTATAAAAGGTTTTTCCAGCATATAATGTTTAAATGTTTTAAATGTATGTATAAATATATTGATATATATATATATGTGTGAGTGTGTGTGTGTGTGTGTGTGTGTGTGTGAATATATATTTACATATATTTATACACAAATTTACGTACATATAAAATTTAGATAACACTCTTAGTCAAATTATAAGTTTCCTTTCTGGTTAATTTATTTTTACATGCAAGAATTTGCATGATCATTTACAGCATGATAATAGTGGAATAATATATATATATATATATTTCTAAAAGGCATAAAAGAAAATAAAAGAAAAGTATTTTATATTTTGTAACTAACATTTTAAATGCATATAAAACAACAACTTAAATGTAATCTTTTCTAGTATAACAATAAAACTATATCTAGATGCTAACCCCTTTTTTAAAAAAATAGGCTACTACTATAAGATTTAATTTTCTGCATTAAATGAAAGAACAAATAACATATTTAATTTATTTGCAACACCATAAATAAAGCTAGAATTTAATATGAGACTATTTCCATTTTGCTTAAGGGATAAAATGAACTTTTATTTGCTGAATAAACATAAATGAACATATAATATTTTCAATAGTAATAGGAATTTAATCCCCAAATATAGACATGTTTCTTTTTTTTTTGTAAAACTAACCAAATTGAAGAAATGCATTCCTTTAAACATATTAAAATAAATATTATTACAAATGGGTTTGAAAACCCAACTAGAATTCCCCTTCCATAGGACTATAAATAAAATAAATAAATACACTTCTTTGCTTTTGGAAAATAAATACAACAATGGCTCTCTTTTTTTTGCTACAAATAAATTCATTTTTCATTGAAACTTTTCTGCAACTCAAAAATAGAAACAAATCTCTTCATCTTTTCTTCGCATCCCAAGCAACCTGCAATAAAATACAACTTGACCATGGAGAGCTCACCTCCCAGCCTAGGCTTAATAGAAGCCACCCCCGAGCTTGGAGAACCAAACACTAGACGGGTCACAAACAAACAAACAAACACAACAAATATAATGTAAACACTCAACATGCATTTTCCCATCCCAAGCTACACTCTTACCACAACTTGTGATGAACTTTCCACAGGTGGAAGTGGACCAAATACCATTGGGGAGACTGCAAGCATAATACAACTCAAGCCACCTCATGGCAAATCAAAATACAACAAATTCATCTCCACACCATTATGCCCCCCCCAAAGGCATAAAAGCCATATTTCCTCCCCTTATGACCCCCAAATGCATACACAAGGCTATGCAGTAAGGGTCACAAAGGACACCCTTGAGATCACTCTCCATAAGGAGAGCCTCTCACCCAAGGTTGTCATACTTCTTCCACCCCAAGACCATCCTACTCTCCCAAGAGTAGGAGGCCTTGGACACTCCCAAAACAAGAACACATAAACAAAGAACAAGGAAAGGAAAATTTACATTTTTCTCCTACAAAACAATTTACATATTGACATCTCCTCTTACAAGCATTTCTTTCTTTCAAAACAACATAAACAACATAACTTAAAAGGATGTAAAACCAACCTTAATCTACCAATAGGTATGATAGACTTAGTTGGGGATGAGCAGCCCAAATCCACACAAAAACTCTTCACCAACACGTCACCAAGAATTCTATCCTACAACTATTTTCAAAAATTGCATAATCTCCAACAATGGAGAGTGGGTGATTACTCAGTAAGTCCCTAATCCTTGCCTAAGAAGGCCTCTCTCACACTTCCCAACCCCTTGGGTAAGGTGAGAGTTCCCATTGGTTGCTCTTCCCAACCTCTTACATGTTGCTAAAATTGGAAAGGGAAAAGGTGAGAGAGGATATGGAAGAGAGTTTGACATCAAAAGGGAAGGTTGTCTATCATAGGAGGAACCTTCTAAGTTGAATTTTCGCTCACCTTGGGAAAACCGCTTTTTGAGGTTACTAAACAGTCACATGGGAGTAGTCACATGATTAAAAATACCCCTAACCCATAGGTATACCCTTTGGACCTTTGGAAAAGCCCTAAAACTGACCCTAGGAGTCCATTTGACCCCTTAGAAACCCAACTGAAGTTAACCTACGGGTCAAACCTGAGTTGACCACTCCCTAAACTCCCTACCCATGACAAATTTGGGACTACACTCATGTGTTTGAATGGATTTGGTAGAAACAAAACTCCCTCCAAGAGACAAGTCAAAATCAATGACACTAATCAGCACATGTGTCAAGTGACACAATAAAATACAATATAAAAATCACACATGGAATTTGTCTCTTTTAGGTTTACACAATTAAATAAAATCAAATTAACACACATGCATCATTTACTTTCACAAATAAAATACAATACAAACGGGGTGATGTCTCTCCAAATAGACAACCCCTGGCTTACAAACATACATTGGTCTAGGTTTGGTTCACCATATTATTTCCATGGTCACATGGATAATTTTCTTGCGCGTCTCAATTAACACATTAGTAATTCCAAATAATCACAATTATATATATAATTAAACACATGGATTTCATTGCACATCAAACACTCATACATTTGACAATAATAATTCAATATCTCATACATTCAAATTCGATTCCACATAAGCAATTATCATAATTCTCAAAATTGAACCATTCATATAATAAGCATCCTATTTCTATCATCAAGATGAATTCCTACAAATCCAATAATGACATACATCATTTCAAAATAATTCTATTCTAGCAACATATAAAGTTTCATAATCATAATGCATAAAATGAAGCATCAATATACATCAATGTGATCCAAGTCATGGAATCATATAGGTTCTAAATCCATAATGCATAAAATAAGGCATCCATAATAGTCTAAATATGAAAATAAAAAAAAATGTCAGGATGAGTCAGGGTAGGGCCTCACATCCTCCCCCTCTACGCATGAACTTCATCCTGGAGTTCATCAAAAAGGTGGGGGTACTGTGATCTCATACGTGTTGCATCCTCCCATGAGGCTATAACCTCATCATAACAATCCCACTAGACCCTAACTTGGTCCAGCTCTCGACCTCAAAGGCCCAGCGTTCGGCGTGCCAAAATGCGAATGGGCTCCAAAGCTAGCTGCCTGTCTGACTCCACCTGCAAGGTATCCCAATCTAGAATATGAGACTCATCATAGATATACTTCCTCAAAACTGAAACTTGAAACACATCATGGATGCATGACAGGCTAGGTGGCAATGCTAAATGGTAGGCAACTGGTCCTATCCTCTCAAGGATCTCAAATGGTCCTACAAATCGAGGTGCGAGCTTAGAACCCTTTCCATAATGGATTGGACTCTTATGCGGTCGCACTCTCAAGAAGACTCTATCTCCAACCAAGTAGCTACAATCTATCCTCTTCACATCTACATATTTCTTCTGTCTATCATGTGCCTCTCTAAGATGCTACCTAATCAAATCCACCTGTTGCTCCATATCCTGAACTATCTCAGGACCAATAGCAACTTTGTCCTCTATGTGGTCCCAACTCAACGGTGTCCTACAAGGTCTACCATATAATGCCTGATAGGGTGGCATCCCTAAAGATGTGTGATGCCCATTGTTATAGGCAAACTCCACTAAGGGAAAGTACTCTTCCCATCTGGTCTGGTGATCCATGACGTACATGCAAAGCACATCCTCTAACACCTGATTAACCCTCTCTGTCTGGCCATCTGTTTCTGGATGATAGGCTATACTAAAATTGAGCTTGGTGCCCATAGCTTCCTATAATGCCTTCCAAAAGGAAGAAATGAAGAGGGAATCCCTATCGGAAATAATCTTGCAGGGAATGCCATGAAGTCTAATAATGTCTCGCAAGAACACCTGTGCTACTACTGGTGCTATGAAGGTGGTATGAATGGTGAAAAGTGGGCCGCTTTGGTCAACTTTTCAACCATCACCAAGATGGCATCATGGCGACGAGATGACATAGGGAGACCAATGATGAAATCCATGGATATAGTATCCCACTTCCACTCTGGTATGGCATGAGATTGGAGCAACCCACCTGGATGGCGGTGCTCCGCCTTGACTCTCTGACACTTGAG
Organism: Cryptomeria japonica; assembly: GCF_030272615.1. Classification (NCBI taxonomy): domain Eukaryota; kingdom Viridiplantae; phylum Streptophyta; class Pinopsida; order Cupressales; family Cupressaceae; genus Cryptomeria; species Cryptomeria japonica. The sequence goes on from NC_081413.1 coordinate 185,029,666, forward strand.
GCATCGGGCTACCAACTCAGTAATAAGCTGACGCATTCCTGGCCAATGGTATAATTCCCTCAAGTCTGCATGCATCTTCTTAACCCTGGGATGTGCTGCATAAGGAGCTCTATGAGCCTCTGTGATAATGAACTCCTGCAATTCCCTGGAAGAAGGTACATAGATGCACCCTCTATGGCGTAATAATCCATTAGACTCTAAGGAATAATCCACATATTTTCCTTCTAAAGTTTCCTGAGTTTTTATAGCCTAGCAAACCTCTAAATACCATCCATCCTCTAGCAACTACTGCATTATCCGATCTCTCAAATCCGTGCCCATAGATATGGTGTATACCTCATGACGTCTCCTACTCAAAGCATCTACAACTACGTTTTCTTTCCCTTTGATGTAGTGAATGTCAAAATCATACTCGCACAAGAATTCCATCCATCTCCTCTGACGTGCATTAAGATTTGGCTGAGTGAATATGTACTGAAGACTCTGATGGTCTGAGTGTAGCTCAAAATGATGACCCAAAAGGAAATGTCTCCACCTCACAAGTGCATGTAATACTACTGCCAGCTCAAGGTCATGAGTAGGGTAATTAAGCTCGTGAGTCTTGAGTTTCCTAGACTCAAAAGCTATAGCTCTACCACCCTGCATAAGGACTGCTCCTAAACCCTCTAGGGAAGCATCTGTGCAAACCATGAAGTCAACTGAGGGATCTGGTACTATGAGGATAGGTGCACTAGTAAGTGCCTTTTTAAGTTCCTGAAAGGCCTTCTCGCACTTCTCTGTCCACTCAAATTTCTTCCCTTTACGCTAAAGAGAAGTAATAGGATGAGCGACTCTAGAGAATCCCTCAACAAAATGTCGATAATAACCTGCTAAGCCCATGAAGCTCCTGACCTCTGTTACACTAGTTGGCACTGGCCAATCCATAATGGCTCTAATCTTTGATGGGTCTACTAAGATCCCATCACTAGATATAACATGACTAAGGTATTTGACCTCGATTCTAAAGAAAGCACACTTCGACAAACTGCCATACAACTGATTATCCCTCAAACACTGCAAAACCTGTCTCAGGTGCTCGTCATACTCCTCCTCATTCCATGATACATCAATGTGATCCAAGTCATGGAATCGTATAGGTTCTAAATCCATAATGCATAAAATAAGGCATCCATAATAGTCTAAATATGAAAATAAAAAAAAATGTCAGGATGAGTCGGGGTAGGGCCTCACATCCTCCCCCTCTAGGCATGAACTTCCTCCTGGAGTTCATCAAAAAGGTTGGGGTACTGTGATCTCATACGTGTTGCATCCTCCCATGAGGATGTAACCTCATCATAACAATCCCACTGGACCCTAACCTGGTCCAGCTCTCGACCTTGAAGGCCCAGCGTCCGGTGTGCCAAAATACGAATGGGCTCCAAAGCTAGCTGCCTGTCTGACTCCACCTGCAAGGCATCCCAATCTAAAATATGAGACTCATCATAGATATACTTCCTCAAAACTGAAACATGAAACACATCATGGATGCATGATAGGCTAGGTGGCAATGCTAAATGGTAGGCAACTGGTCCTATCCTCTCAAGGATCTCAAATGGTCCTACAAATCGAGGTGCGAGCTTAGAACCCTTTCCATAATCGACTGGACTCTTATGCGGTCGCACTCTCAAGAGACTCTATCTCCAACCAAGTAGCTACGATCTATCCTCTTCACATCTGCATATTTCTTCTGTCTATCATGTGCCTCTCTAAGATGCTACCTAATCAAATCCACCTACTGCTCCATATCCCGAACTATCTTAGGACCAATAGCAACTTTGTCCTCTATGTGGTCCCAACTCAACGGTGTCCTACAAGGTCTGCCATATAATGCCTGATAGGGTGGCATCCCTAAAGCGGTGTGATGCCCATTGTTATAGGCAAACTCCACTAAGGGAAGGTACTCTTCCCATCTGGTATGGTGATCCATGACGTACATGCAAAGCATATCCTCTAGCACCTAATTAACCCTCTCTGTCTGGCCATCCATTTCTGGATGATAGGCTATACTGAAATTGAGCTTGGTGCCCATAGCTGCTTATAATGCCTTCCAAAAGGAAGAAGTGAAGAGGGAATCCCTATCGGAAATAATCTTGCAGGGAACGCCATGAAGTCTGATAATGTCTCGCAAGAACACCTGTGCTACTACTGGTGCTATGAAGGTGGTATGAATGGTGAAAAGTGGGCCACTTTGGTCAACTTGTCAACCATCACCAAGATGGCATCATGGCGATGAGATGACATACGGAGACCAATGATGAAATCCATGGATATAGTATCCCACTTCCACTCTGGTATGGCATGAGATTGGAGCAACCCACCTGGATGGCGGTGCTCCGCCTTGACTCTCTGACACTTGAGGCATCGGGCTACCAACTCAGTAATAAGCTGACGCATTCCTGGCCAATGGTATAATTCCCTCAAGTCTGCATGCATCTTCTTAACCTCGGGATGTGCTGCATAAGGAGCTCTATGAGCCTCTGTGATAATGAACTCCCGCAATTCCCCGAAAGAAGGTACATAGATGCACCCTCTATGGCGTAATAATCCATTAAACTCTAAGGAATAATCCACATATTTTCCTTCTAAAGTTTCCTGAGTTTGTATAGCCTAGCAAACCTCTAAATACCATCCATCCTCTAGCAACTACTGCATTATCCAATCTCTCAAATCCGTGCCCATAGATATGGTGTATACCTCATGACGTCTCCTACTCAAAGCATCTACAACTACGTTTTCTTTCCCTTTGATGTAGTGAATGTCAAAATCATACTCGCACAAGAATTCCATCCATCTCCTCTGACGTGCATTAAGATTCAGCTGAGTGAATATGTACTGAAGACTTTGATGGTCTGAGTGCAGCTCAAAATGATGACCCAAAAGGAAATGTCTCCACCTCACAAGTGCATGTACTACTACTACCAGCTCAAGGTCATGAGTAGGGTAATTAAGCTCGTGAGTCTTGAGTTTCCTAGACTCAAAAGCTATAGCTCTGCCACCCTGCATAAGGACTGCTCCTAAACCCTCTAGGGAAGCATCTGTGCAAACCATGAAGTCAGCTGAGGGATCTGGCACTACGAGGATAGGTGCGCTAGTAAGTGCCTTTTTAAGTTCCTGAAAGGCCTTCTCGCACTTCTCCGTCCACTCAAATTTCTTCCCTTTACGCTAAAGAGAAGTAATAGGATGAGCGACTCTAGAGAATCCCTCAACAAAATGTCGATAATAACCTGCTAAGCCCATGAATCTCCTGACCTTTGTTACACTAGTTGGCACTGGCCAATCCATAATGGCTCTGATCTTTGATGGGTCTACTAAGATCCCATCACTGGATATAACATGACTAAGGTATTTGACCTTGATTCTAAAGAAAGCACACTTCGACAAACTGCCATACAACTGATTATCCCTCAAACATTGCAAAACCTATCTCAGGTGCTCCTCATGCTCCTCCTCATTCCATGAATATATCAATATGTCATCGAGAAACACAATCACAAAATGGTCAAAGAATGTGCGGAATACTCCATTCATGAGACTCATGAAAAAAGCTAGGGCATTTGTAAGACTGAATGGAACCACAGTGAACTCATAGTGGCCATATCTAATGCGAAATGCGGTCTTGTGGATATCGCTATCCACTATCCTCAACTGATGGTACCCTGACTTTAGATCAATCTTGGAAAATACTTTGGCACCCTGAAGTTGGTCAAATAAATCGTCAATCCTGGGCAAAGGATATCGGTTCTTGATGGTTACTTTGTTCAACTAATGATAATCCATGCATAATCGGAGAGATCCATCCTTCTTCTTCATGAAGATGACTGGTGCACCCCAAGGGGATACACTAGGATGAATGTGGCCTTTCTCTAGGAGTTCCTCAAGCTACATCTTGAGCTCATTAAGCTCATTTGTGGTCATCCTATATGGTGCTCTAGAAATCGGTTCGGCTCCTAGAACAAGGTCTATATGAAAATCAATCTCTCTACAGGGCAGCATACTGGGTAACTCTGAAGGAAATGTGTCTGAAAATCCCTTAAGGATAGGATGGTCGTCAATAGATGGTTCCTTTTCTTCTTCTTCTTCTCTATCACTAATGGTGATGGCAAATAACTGGCATCCCTTTTGCATGCTCCGCTTAAGCTGCATGGCGGAGATCATACGAAAAAGACACGGGTCTCCGAATTCTAGTGATTACTATGGAAGAACCATGATCATCCTCACACTCGATCCTTTTCAGGTGACAATCCATCTTGGCTCTGTGGGCATAAAGCCAATCCATGCCAAGTACGATGCCATATGATCTGAGTGGTGTAACTCTAAGGTCTACTAAGGTGGTGGTATTACCAATTTGAAGCTGACATCCCCTAACCTCTGATTCCACTGACACTCTAGCCCCTGAAGCTAACTCCACTTCCCAACTGACCTCTTGTCTAATTTTCACTAGCCCGCAATGCTCCACAACCAATGGAGATATAAAAGAGTCAGTAGCTCCTAAATCAAATAATATAGATACACTGCTACCTCGTATCATACCTGCAACCTCAATAACCGTGGCCTAATGCTCTGCCTGGCGGTTGTCAACCACTGCGAAGACCCTATGGGACTTGTCCATATCCCCAACTGTCGGCTTTGATGCTGCCATCCTCTAACTGCCTACCATCTGACCCTGAGGACACTCTCTCGCCATGTGTCCCATGGCTCCACATGTGAAGTAAGCACCACGTGCCTGAAACTGCACTCCCTATGGTCTGGAGAAAGACTATCCCCCTATCTTGCTAGAACCACTATACCCACCCCTGGAGGACTACTGAGTCCTCGCTGGAGGTGTGTAAGGAGCCTGAGATCTCTGATCTCACCTTTGACCCTATGACTGCCATTGCTTGTGCTTCGCGCCCTGTTGGCTCTACAGAGGCCTTTGCCTCTGGTTTTGCTGTGACTATTGCGGAGGAGGGGGTTTGGAGAACCCCGATGTGTGTCTGTTGTTACCCTTCCAATGGGGTTTCTGGAACCCCTAAGTCTGGGGTGTAGGGTTATGGTTCTGGAATCGATCCCTCAAGTCCTGGGGTCTGACCTAACTCTCCTCTGCTATCAAAGCCTTCTCCATGGCAACTCGAAGGCTCCCTGGAGCAGCCATCCTCACTGGTCCTGCTATGCTGGAATTCAACCCTCTGATAAAATGGTTGAGGAGAAGCTTCTCATCTTTCAGGTAGTCTACGTATGGTAAGAGTTCAAAGAACTTGTTCTTGTACTGGATCACTAAAAGACCCTTCTGCTAGAGGTCATGGAACTCATCCACCCTACGCTATTTGTAATGCTCTGATAAGTACCTCTCCCTGAATCTCTTTGTGAAAATCTCCCAACTGAGAGTATCTATCACTAAGCCACACTTATATTCTTCCTGTCTCCACCATGTGGAGGCTATTCCTTACAATAGGTGGATCATTGCACATGCTTTTAGATTGCTCTCATAAGAGCGCAATGCAAAGCACCTATCTAGGCTCAAAAGCCATGCCTCTACTTCTACCCCATTGGTAGATCCCCCAAAAGATGGTGGCTAAAGCCGCATAACCTCTCTGATTAGATCCCCTAGATCCCGACGTGCCCTCTCATAATACATTGGTGCTATGACTAGAGGTGGTGCTGGTAGGTGAACGGACTCAGACTCATGCCCAGCCTGACTCTCTACGGGATTAGGAGGTGGACTCCTACTCCATTCCCATTCTATTGTTCTACAGCTCCCTGAGTCCTGGTTCTCAACATTATGATCTACTGCCAGAAGTCTATCCTAAACTATACCAATCAGGTTCTGTAGAGCTACCAAGATGTCATGGTTCGAGTCAACTGGTCGTTCGGGAGGAGCTTTTGGGTTCACTTCTGGAACCGATTCCTCCCTATTGACCTCTTTGTGTGCCATGCATTCATGCCTAGGGCCTCTACCACGTTTGCGAGCTTGTTGCGTAGTTGGAGGCATCCTTTTAAGAAAATAAAATGAAATGAAATAAATAAATATTTTTTGGAGAAATATTTTAACTAATTAAAAAATAAATATAATTTAATTAATTAAATAATTATAGCAAAACGTAATGGAGTAAGGTTCCTAGTGTTGGTAACCTGGTTCTGATACCAAAATGTCATGCCCAAACTTTTGGGCACAAACGGAATAATTTTTTTTTTTTTTAAATACTTAACCTAGTACAACTAACCTAATTAAAATAATGCAAAACTAGTTTAGTCTTAGCTATGTTTTCAGTGATTCGAATAACTACACCAATTTGACAAAAAACCATCTAAGTTAAAAGCGGGATTATAATTCTCCAACAGAATTAATATTATCTTCCATTAATAAATAATTAAACTCACTTAGCAAATAATCTCAACATTAATTGTGAGGGGATATTAATAATCTCATATAGTTCTTTAATTACCTAGGGTCTAAATAAATTTGTCCTAGCTCTTAGATTTAAGTAAATCTATTAAACACAATTTCCATTAATTAAAATACCTCATAATTTAAAGTTTAAAAAGGGGGCCAACTTGACATACATAGGTCATTTTAATTCCCTAAGATTTATCCTCCCAGGAGTTTAAATTTAAAACTTCTTATTAAAATGTTTCTTCCCTCCTATAATATTTGAAAGTGGTTATAAATAATTTGCAATTAAACTATTTGGTTCCAAATAAATATAAAATTCTACATACATATATATACATATGTAGATACCATATATCTAAGACATATATAAATTTATTTATATAAGAGGTATGGAGGGAATGTAAAAATGTACATCTATACACACACACACACACACACATATATATATATAATCAAAGGATAAAGAGGTGGTCCTCTTTTCTTTTTTATTAAATTTACTTTTTAAAAGAAAATTCTAAAAATCCATATGATAACCCTAACTTCTTTTTAACTCATATCCCACACACATTTTCTTTTAAAACCCATGTGTGTTTGTCATAACCCGAAATTAGGGTTAGGGCATGTGTGTGATAAAATTATTATTTTTTTCTTTTTGTGTGTGTTGTGTGTGTGTGGGTGCAGGTTGAAGATTGGGCGGCAGCCATGGGAGGCATCTCCAATATTTTCTTTTGGGCGGGGGGTACAGGGCTGAAGCCGTATATTTTTGTGTGAAGGCGGGAGAAGGGGGAATGGAGGAGGGGATTCCGCGGGCTCCCTGCAGGGACGACCGCAACCATGCCTACGAGTCGTGGCCCACAGACCGGCTGCGCCACCACTACGGAGCACCACCCATGGGGGGAGCTAAGGCTTCCCATTTGTGGGTTGCGGCCCACAGAGGTGGTTGCAGCCGCCGCTGGGGGTCGCCGCCCACAGTGTGGGGGCACCTCCCTACCCTCGCCCGCATGGCACTTCCGCGGGGCCGAGGGGTATGCCCAGCCCTAATAAAATTTGTTTATTATTTTATATATATATATATATATATATATATATATATTTTAAAAAAGGTTTAACATATATATATCTATTCTATTTTATTTTATGTATATAAGGTTTTTCCAGCATATAATGTTTAAATGTTTTAATTGTGTGTGTGTGTGTGTGTGTGTGTGTGAATATATATTTACATATATTTATACACAAATTTAGGTACATATAAAATTTCAATAACACTTAGTCAAATTATAAGTTTCCTTTCTGGTTAATTTATTTTTACATGCAAGAATTAGCATGATCATTTACAGCATGATAATAGTGGAATAATATTTTATTTTTTTTCTTTTCTAAAAGACATAAAAGAAAAGTATTTTATATTCTGTAACTAACATTTTAAATGCATATAAAATAGCAATTTAAATGTAATCTTTTCTGGTATAACAATAAAACTATATCTAGATGCTAACCATTTTTTCTTAAAATAGGCTACTACTATAAGATTTAATTTTCTGCATTAAATGAAAGAACAAATAACATATTTAATTTATTTGCAGCAGCATAAATAAAGCTAGAATCTAATATGAGACTATTTCCATTTTGCTTAAGGGATAAAATGAACTTTTATTTGCTGAATAAACATAAATAAACATATAATATTTTCAATAGCAATAAGAATTTAATCCCCAAATATAGACATGTTTCTTTTTTTTGTAAAACTAACCAAATTGAAGAAATACATTCCTTTAAACATATTAAAATAAATATTATTACAAATGGGTTTGAAAACCCAACTAGAATTCCCCTTCCATAGGACTATGAATAAAATAAATACATACACTTCTTTGCTTTTGGAAAATAAATACAACAATAGCTCTCTTTTTTTTGCTACAAATAAATTCATTTTTCATTGAAACTTTTCTGCAACTCAAAAACAACAACAAATCTCTTCATCTTTTCTTCCCATCCCAAGCAACCTGCAATAAAATACAACTTGACCATGGAGAGCTCACTTCCCAGCCTAGGCTTACTAGAAGCCAACCCCGAGCTTGAAAAAACAAGCACTAGACGGGTCACAAACAAACAAACAAACACAACAAATATAGGGCAAACACTCAACATGCATTTTCCCATCCCAAGCTACACTCTCACCACAAATTGTGATGAACTTTTCACAGGTGGAAGTGGACTAAATACCATTGGGGAGACTGCAAGAATAATAAAACTCAAGCCACCTCATGTCAAATCAAAATACAACAAATTCATCTCCACACCATTATGCCCCCCCCCCCCCCCCCAAAGGCATGAAAGTCATATTTCCTCCCCTTATGACCCCCAAATGCATACACAAGGCTATGCAGCAAGGGTCACAAAGGACACCCTTGAGATCACTCTCCATAAGGAGAGCCTCTCACCCAAGGCTGTCATACTTCTTCCACCCCAAGACCATCCTACTCTCCCAAGAGTAGGAGGCCTTGGACACTCCCAAAACAAGAACACATAAACAAAGAACAAGGAAAGAAAAATTTACATTTTTCTCCTACAAAACAATTTACATATTCACATCTCCTCTTACAAGCATTTCTTTCTTTCAAAATAACATAAACAACATAACTTAAAAGGAAGTAAAACCAACCTTAATCTGCCAATAGGTATGATAGACTTAGTTGGATATGAGCAGCCCAAATCCACACAAAAACTCTTCACCAACACTTCACCAAGAATTCTATTCTACAACTATTTTCAAAAATTGCATAATCTCCAACAATGGAGAGTGGGTGATTACTCAGTAAGTCCCTAATCCTTGCCTAAGAAGGCCTCTTTCACACTTCCCAACCCCTTGGGTAAGGTGAGAGTTCCCATTGGTTGCTTTTCCCAACCTCTTACATGTTGCTAAAACTGGAAAGGGAAAAGGTGAGAGAGGATGTGGAAGAAAGTTTGACATCAAAAGGGAAGGTTGTCTATCCTAGGAGGAACCTTCTAAGTTGAATTTTCGCTCACCTTGGGAAAACTACTTTTTGAGGTGACTAAACAGTCATGTGGAAGTAGTCACATGATTAAAAATACCCCTAACCCATAGGTATACCTTTTGGACCTTTGGAAAAGCCCTAAAACTGACCCTAGGAGTCCATTTGACCCCTTAGAAACCCAACTGAAGTTAAACTACGGGTCAAACCTGAATTGACCACTCCCTAGACTCCCTACCCAAGACAAATTTGGGACCACACTCATGTGTTTGAATGGCTTTTGTAGAAACAAAACTCCCTTCAAGAGACAAGTCAAAATCAATGACACTAATCAGCACATGTGTCAAGTGACACAATAAAATACAATATAAAAATCACACATGAAATTTGTCTCTTGTAGGTTTACACAATTAAATAAAATCAAATTAACACACATGCATCATTTACTTTCACAAATAAAATACAATACAAATGAGGTGTTGTCTCTCCAAATAGACAACCCCTGGCTTACAAACGTACATTGGTCTAGGTTTGGTTCTCCATATTATTTCCATGGTCACATGGATAATTTTCCTGCGCGTCTCAATTAACACATTAGTAATTCCAAATAATCACAATTATATATATAATTAAACACATGGATTTCATTGCACATCAAACACTCATACATTTGACAATAATAATTCAATATCTCATACATTCAAATTTGATTCCACATAAGCAATTATCATAATTCTCAAAATTGAACCATTCATATAATAAGCATCCTATTTCTATCATCAGGATGAAGTCCTGCAAATCCAATAATGACATACATCATTTCAAAATAATTCTATTCTAGCAACATATAAAGTTTCATAATCATAATGCATAAAATGAAGCATCAATATCCGTCAATGTGATCCAAGTCATGGAATCATATAGGTTCTAAATGCATAATGCATAAAATAAGGCATCCATAATAATCTAAATATGAAAATAACAAAAAATGTCAAGATGAGTTAGGGTAGGGCCTCACAAAAAACCACAGTGGGAGTTAGTACCCATAAGATCCACTATCTGCAGTATAGAGATCTGGCCGGTTAAGGTCTACAACACCCAGTCAAGGGAACACCCTGTTCGGAGTGTCTAAGCCTAGTTAAGAGATATACAATAAGGCCTATGAGAACCATCCCTGCTAGGAGCTACCCAAGTTACTGGAATTTGCAAACACAAGTTAATGTGTCACCTGGTTAGAGGATTTTAATGATCACACCTGTTAGGATCCGACTACATGCTATTAGGAGTGACCTTGTGAGACGATTTTCTTGTTGCAACTATTAGGGAGACAACAAGTACAAGTGATCTCAGTATAACACCATCAATATCTGATAAAACCCGCTTTAGAACATTAAAACATCACATATACTTCATCTTAGAACTCCTATGATCATTACACAATCAGGAATACAAAATTCGCTAATGATTTCTTCTACATTCAAGCTCATACATATATATATATATCCAACTTCATACCTCATCACATATTTTAAAATCGTCATTAGGTTGGCTAGAACTTGTTACAATTTCTTAGGTTCAATGTATCTATATAATCTTACAATGTATGCCTTAGTTATGTCGGCCACCGACATAACAAATCCAATTCTGTGTCATTTTACCAATCTGAGTGAATTTCATCACTATCGGTTAAGTCTTCAGTAACTAATCTATTCAGTCAAACAAATCTCATTCACCTGATTGAATCTGTACATGTGGTCACGAACATATCTTCATTTGATAATCTTCAATGCTACTGCAAAACTACATGATCTCATTCTTCATGATTTTTCACGTATCGGTTGTCAAAATGTAACATTGTTAGTCTTTTACTGGTTGAAGTTCTAATTACCAGTTTTGATAAAAATTGTCTCTGCTAACCGGTTAAGCCTTTCCAGTTGAACTGTAGGACTTAGTTGACTTAAAGAAACATAGTTGTCATCAATGACAACATACAAAATAGTCATCATACATAAATCTAATTCTATACTCAACAAAAATATACTAGTTGCATCAAGCAAACACACATTACCGATTCAATTCAAATGATCAATTGCCAACATCTCCTTTCAAGATGAATCTATTAAACCTTCTAGAATGAGAAATATTTATAGCATTAAAGGTCATTGTTTCTTCAACATAGTGAGTAGTCTAAATACCAAGAGGGATAGAAAATGCTAGTATGAATTGACCCTTATCATTGTTTACCATTTGGAGGAATTGATTATGTGTTGCATTGATGTTTTGTCGTTGATGTCAACACTAGTTGTTTTGGCTATTTACTGGTATCCTTTTGGTCCCGATAGGTTGTTTGGTTTCAGGTTGGATTAGATCATGGTGATCTAGTATACTCTAGTATGCTTTGGCTTATAGAATTGTCTTCGATCTATTATTCATGCTAGTCAGATTTATGTTCAGTCAGTTGGTTTTGATTTGGTGATCGGATTCTATCTTATATGCTGGTAAGCATGGTTTGTTGATCCAGTGAGGGTTTCACTAGTAGAGCTTCATTGAAGATCTTTGATGTTATGCATAAGTGGTGTTGGTGCAGATTCTAGTGGAGATTCAAGATGCTGATGGTGATTGTATTTGAGTCTTGGTTGATTGAGATCACTGCTTTAGCATGTGTGAACCTAAATTGGGTCATGTACTATTTAGGTTTTGGACCGACTTAATATAACATGTTGATTGAACTTCTTGATGTGTTTCCCAGATGTCTTATGGGTTGGATATTATTTGCTTGGTCTCAGGCCAACATGTTTTGTAATTATGTAATTTCTTTATTGTCTGGTGGTCGAACTGATTGTTTATGGTTGAGGGTTTGCATATATATGATGTAAGATCTCATTGTAGATCATAAGGTGGAATGTAAGGGATATGGAAAGGTTGCATGCAAGTGAATAATGTATTAATCATTCATGCAGAGGATTTGGTCGATCATTGGTGATCAAGTTGGGTTTATGTAAGAAGATTAAGTGCTTCGGTATTGAGCTTAATCAGAACTGTATTCAAGCATAAGAGATGCTATCATTGCAGTTCATTCTTCCTTTTGGATTCTAGTCTGAATTTCTATGTAGTCAGTGAGACTCTTTTTGTAATAAGCAATGTGCTCTATATAGGAGTTGAGAAATACAACCCCACAGTAGCCTGAAGATCTTCTGCAAGCCGAATAACCTGTTACAAGGAGAAGCAATGAAGCAAAATCTAAAGAACATACAAAACACAGGAAAAATATTCTCAAAATATGAAAGCTCCAATTCACCAAAAATGTATTGTGAAAAGATAATACAATGAAAAGAAAAATAACCTCTAATAGGTCAAGAAACCCTAAAAAGGGAAAACCCTAGGTTTGCACATAATAATTAATTAAAATAATTAATTATATGCACCTAAAGTTAGCTTAAGTGTAAAAGAGATAAAGGGAACTTAAATAATTAAACAAATCTTGTTTAATTAATCAAGTAAATACCCGAATACTCTAACACCCCCCCTTAAGCTAGACTTAGCAAGAAGCTAAAACCCAGAACAACTAATGAAAGCAATAAAAATGGGTCCCAGCAACAAGGCCTGATCAGGTATCCAAATACAATGAAATCTCTATGAACTAGAGAAATAGAGAAAACCACATGGGAACAAAACTCTACCCCAAAAAGAGATGGAAAAGAATACCACTGAAGCATGAAGAACCTACAAACTCTGTCGAAGAATAACTGTTGATCTGAAGAACCTCCACTGAAATAGAACATGATCAGGTAGAGAAGACTGTAATCTGTATGAGTGCCCTCAAATGACACTACTCGAATCAGAAGGCAAACAAGACAAACAACTGAAATCGAAGATAGAGATGGCATGAAAACACCAAAGCCTGAAGAGCTGATCAATCGAACCATGGAAGCAATAGAACCAACAGGATAAACCTCCCCATAATGCGGAAGTGGGAGAGGGACAGGAACACTGAAAAGGATAGCCAAAAAAACCTGCATGACGAAGATCCAAGAACATCAAAGGTGCTGAGACAAGTACATGGTGTTGTGGAAGGAACACTCTTTGACACACATCATGAGGTGAATTTCATGGAAGGAACACTCACTGGACAAAAGAAGATGGCAAACAACAGGCAAACATCAACCCCCTCATGGCACTTTATAAGTAGTGCATGTACAACAAGACACAAGATATGCAAGATTCCAAATAAATAATGCATGATGACACTTTATCTCAGTGTGTTTGCATAAATATAAGCTACAATGATAAGAAGACTGAAAACAGAAATGTGAACCAAAATAGAGACAGCCTACCCAAAGAAGAGATCCGAGGACCTAAAACAATCAAGATATCCACCAAAGTGCTGAAAAGAAAAAAACTAAATAAAATATGCATGGAGAAGAATATAGAAATAAAATTTAAATGGTTGGAAAGTGCATAGAACAAGCTTTCCAATGATATAAATTTTTCAAAAAATGAAGTTCGGATGCTCATTCTATGGCTCCTAGAGTGCAAAAAAGAGACCCCACATTGACTGGAACAAAAACATAGTCAAATGGAAAAACTGGAAAAAATTACCAACATGACAAGGTCTGGCTCAGAACTAGTTTTTTGACGCTTATTTGTTTTCGAAAAAATGACTCCATATGTCCAAGATATGACCAAAAAACCAAACCCCTCTTTTTTAGCATAAAAAGGGTAAAAAAAAAATTAAAAAATAAAAAATATATATATATATATTTTTTTATTTTTTTTTTAATTGAAAAAAATTACCAACATGACGAGGTCCGGCTTGGAACCAACTTTCCGACGCTTATTCATTTTCGAAAAAACGACTCCATATGTCCAAGATATGGCCAAAAAACCAAACCCCTCTTTTTTAGCATAAAAAGGGTAAAAAAAAAAAATTTAAAATTTAAAAAAATTATTTTTTTTTTTTTTTTTTTACAAAAATTTTTTGACGCATTTGCAGGTACAGCCGTATGGATTTTTATGCCTCGTAAAGCGTGCCAATGAAAAAAACATGGCTCAGATGCATTTGTCACTGAAATAGGTCAAATTATATATCAAAATGAATGGAAATGCCCTTCGGAAGCCAACGGTAGATCTATTTTGGCCCAAACTGCTTTGATTTTTTTTAAATGATTTTTTGATGAATTTCTTGAAATTCGTGCAAAAAAAAGGCAAAATCAAAGAAAAAATTTCAGAACCCAAATTTGTCAAAAATTAACAAATTCTATATGGAAATGGGGGTTTTGGGGCGTTCTAAGTTCAACGGTGAGGTCCGTTTGAGCACAAAATGATCAGAAACAAAACAACTACCCCAGATCCAATAAAAAAAACTTTAAAAAAGCTTGAAACCCTCCAAAAAATCTTCTGAAAAATCAGGAACAAGCAGTAGCAGATGTAGGCTCTGATACCATATAGGAGTTGAGAAATACAACCCCATAGTAGCCTGAAGATCTTCTGCCAGCCAAATAACCTGTTACAAGGAGAAGCAATGAAGCAAAATCTGAAGAACATACAAAACATAGGAAAAATATTCTCAAAATATGAGAGCTCCAATTCACCAAAAATGTATTGTGAAAAGATAATACAATGAAAAGAAAAATAACCTCTAATAGGTCAAGAAACCCTAAAAAGGGAAAACCCTAGGCTTGCACATAATAATTAATTAAAATAATTAATTATATGCACCTAAAGTTAGCTTAAGTGTAAAAGAGATAAAGGGAACTTAAATAATTAAACAAATATTGTTTAATTAATCAAGTAAATACCCGAATACTCTAACACTCTAGGTTGTCGGTCTTCCTGCAAGTGCAGACCCCTCAATTTGTATTCATATACTTACTGCAAAATTATTATTTGACTTTGGGTAGGATTCCCACCGTGGTTTTTCCCTTTACTGAGTTTTCCACGTACAAATCTAAGTGTCATGTGGATGGTATTTATTCTCTAGTTGTTGCTTGTGCTTAATTGGTATATCTACTATTTTAGTAATTGGTTTATGTATTCCGATATTAAAGTTTTAATTGTTTAAGGTTCCAGTAATCTGGTGATAATTGATTCACCCCACCCCCTCTCAGTTATCTTCTAGTTATTTGAATTGTCTAACAATTGGTATCATAGCTCTGATCCTCTCAATAGAATCTTAACCACTTGAGGAAGATCCTATGGCGACTAATAGTTCAAATTCATCTAGTTCACCTACTGCTATCTTTTGGAGAGATATTCCTAGGCTTTATGGAACAAATTGTAGAGTATGGAAGATTCGGATGGAGACTCATCTGAGATATCTTGGTAAGAAAATTTGGGAAATAATGGAGAATGGAGTTACTCCTTTCAATCCAGCATCTAACAATCCTCTTTCGGAAAACTTGGATAAGGAGCCTAAGAATGATTGTAGAGATAGAGAAGCCCTCTTGTGTGTACTTTCTGATCAAAAAATAATGGTATTGACTAACAAATCATCAACAAAGGCTATATGGGACAAGTTGGAGACTCTTAATGAAGGTGACCCTACTGTTAAGATGGCTAAACTTGATGGTTACCTAGTGAGATATGAAAATTTGAATATGGAAAAAGATGAAAGGATTACTGAATTCATGGAAAGGGTAAATGAAATTGTCATGAGAATTCAATGTTGTGGTGGAACTCTAAGTGAAGATGAAATGCTTTCTAAAGTTTTGAGAGCTTTACCACCGGCTTATAAGATGGGGGCTATTGCAATTAATTAATTGAGAACAATGGCTAATACTTTTGTCAATAGAGATACCTTGGTTGGGAAATTATCTACTTTTGAGCTTGAAGAATTTGGACTTTCTAGAGCTATGAAATGTGAACATGTTTTTCATGCATTTACATCATCAAACAACAAGAAAGATTGGAAAGCTTTGTATGCAAAGGAAATGGATGATATGAAGAGAGAAGATGAAGAATTTAAGCAACTTGAATCCCTATTTGCTAGAACAGTGCCTAAAGGACAAGTAGGAAGTAAGTATGAAAGAAAATCACCTTTCAAACGTTTTGCATGTAATAGGAAAGATCATTTTGCATCTAGATGTCCTAAAAGGAATTCAAGATTTGAAGAAAGAGCTAGAAGATCTTTTAAGCCTAACCCTAGATATTAGAACAAGTATAAGTATAGGAAAAACAGAGATAAATCATGTTACTTTGCAGATGAGGAAGGTGTGACTAATTATGATGATGAACTGGCACAAGACTCTACTAGTGGTTCCGGCAATGGAAAGGAATGGGTGTTCTTGGCTATCAAGGAAGATCATCCGACACTCAAAGAGAATGTACCTAAAGAGAAGGCCCTGGATGCTAAAATTGAAGATAAGGATGAATGGGTAATTTATAGTGGATGTTCACATCATATGACTGGAGATAAAAGAAAGTTTCTATCTTTGCAAGAATTTGATGGTAGTCTGTGTTAGGAATCCCACAGATACTGAGAGGGGGGGCTGAATCAGTATCTAACTGGTATATAGAATTTCTTGACTTAAAACATGTAGAACATAATATAACAATGTACCGGTATGCAAGAAATAATGCAATAAACAGAATCAAGAACATCCACATGAAAAACACACCATAACACAAGGTTTTAACAAGGAAACCCGGTGTGGGAAAAACCTCAGTGGGATTTGTGACCCACAATATTCAATCACTGGCCAATAAGAGAATATTACTTACAATGGGGGTCTGCACATGTAGGAAAGCCAACTGCCTAGAGCTCACTACTCAATGAGAAGTCTCACTGACTTACAATGAGGATTATACAAATCCAATATCTTGTACTATTTTACAATAGCATCTTCAATGCTTGATCCAGTACCGGTTGCTGCTCTACTGCTTACATAAGCCCCTTAACCTATACTTCGCATAATAGGTCTGCCTAATATTTTTTCTTAATGCTTACATCTCTTATCTCAAATGCCTACAATGATCTCTTTTATATATAAGAGTCATTTTACAATTTGCCAAGTCAGCTTACAAAGATTTTCAATAATAAACAAAATATAACAAAATCCTGTCGGCCTCTATGCCAGTATACTTCCTTTCTTCTGTGTCGGTGCTGGTGTGGAGTGTGATCTGCTGATGCTGGTATAATACCTTTGCCGGTGTCATAGGATTGCAAGGTTGCCATCAATGACAAAACCTTCAATCACATACAATGTCTCATTGGAGTGTGCATATGCCAACAGTTTGGTTAGATTTGGACATGACAAATCATGCATGATCAAACGAAAAGGAACTATATCATTAGATGCTAAGCACAATACTAATAATATTTATTACGTTGAATATTTAAGGCATAATTTTTTAAGTGAAGGACAGTTGTTGGATAAGGGATTTCAATTACAATTCAAGGATGGAAAATGCAAAATCATTAATAGATCTGGTTTGGAGATTGCAACCCATACTCAAACAAAAGGTAATATATTTTATTTGAATTCCGATGAGAAGAAATGTTTGATTGCACAAATTGATGAGGGTTGGCTTTCGCATAAAAGGCTATGTCATGTGAATTTTGATTGCATGGTAAAGATTAGTTCAACTAAGGAAGTTATAGATATACCTAAGATTGTGAAGCCCTATAATCCGATATGTAATGAATGTCAAATGGGAAAATAGGTCAGAACCTCTTTTAAAAGTATACAAGACAAATCTAATGTTGTTCTTGATTTTATTCATACTAATTTATGTGGACCTGCTAGAACTAAAAGTTTTCAAGGTGATAGATATTTTATGCTAATCATTGATGATTATTCTAAAATGATGTGGGTTACTTTTCTAAGGGAGAAACTTGAGGCTTTTGAAAATTTTAAAATATTTAAAGCTAAAGTTGAAACTGAGACAAGATTGAAGATTAAGTGCTTAAGGTCAGATCATGGTGGAGAATTCGCATCCAATGAGTTTAATAACTTTTGTGAGAAGCATGGTATAAGGAGACAATTGTTTGCTCCCTGGACACCTTAGCAAAATGGAGTTGTGGAAAGAAATAACAAAACTATCTTGGATGCTACTAGAACCATGTTGATGGAAGCTAATCTACCTCATATCTACTGGAGAGAAGTAGTGAGCACATTAGTTTATACATTCAACAGAGTTCATATCAAAGGGGAAACCGGTAAGACACCTTATGAATTATGGTTTGGAAATACACCTATACTTACAAGGAACATCTGAATATGGTTTGTGGTACCCTAAATTTGATGACTTTACTTTATGTGCATATACATAT
Source organism: Cryptomeria japonica (assembly GCF_030272615.1). Classification (NCBI taxonomy): domain Eukaryota; kingdom Viridiplantae; phylum Streptophyta; class Pinopsida; order Cupressales; family Cupressaceae; genus Cryptomeria; species Cryptomeria japonica. The sequence goes on from NC_081413.1 coordinate 185,048,342, forward strand.
GCATATTGGGCAAGTGGTGTTGATGACCGGAAAAGTACTTCCGGTGGAGCTTTATTTCTTGGAAAGAAACTTATTTGATGGATAAGAAAGAAACAATCATGTACTTTATCTACTGTTGAAGTTGAGTATGTTGCTACTGCTACTAATTGTACACAAGTTCTATGGATGAAGAAAATGTTGAAGGAAATAAAAGTGCATTGCAATGGACCAGTAGTTATTCACTCTGATAACTCTACTGCTATTGACATATCAAAGAATTTGGTATTTCACTCTAAGAGAAAGCACATATCTATTAAGTTTAACTTTTTGAAGGAGAAGGTGGAAGAAAATGAAGTTAGATTGGTTTATGTGAACACTGAAGAGCATATTGCAAATATCTTCACTAAACCTTTGCCTAAAGAATCATTTGAGTACCTAAGAGACAGATTAGGGGTTTCTGCCCCTCCGATAGAAAACTAATTGATGCAATTTGGCATCAGTTTGGTATGCATTATCAAATATATTATTCATTCTAGATTGATGTGGTGATGCTACTACTTAGGGGGAGTAGTTAGCCTTGTGATTCAGTGGTTTATGTTTTTGTTTTGATATTTATGTCAGATTTGTAGCATTGATGTCAAAGGGGGAGAGATATTCATGTGAAAAACTTAAGGAGATACATACATTAGGGGGATAAATTTGAAGAACTTAACTAAGATATCATCTACAGGGAGAGTATGGATTAGAACTTCATTGCTATATTCTTGTGTGAGAGATTTGTTTGGCTTTTCTTGGCACTTGGATATTTTTCACATCTAGTGTTGCCATCAATGCCAAAGGGGGATATTGTTGGCCATTTGGAGGAATTGATTATGTGTTGCATTGATGTTTTGTCATTGATGTCAACACTAGTTGTTTTGGTTGTTTACCGGTATCCTTCTAGTCCTGATAGGTTGTTTGGTTTCTGGTTGGATTAGATCATGGTGATTTGGTATACTCTAGTATGCTTTGGCTTAGATCTGCTATTCATGCTACTCAGATTCATGTTCATTCAGTTGGTTTTGATTTTGTGATCGGATGCTATCTTATATGCTGATAAGCTTGGTTTGTTGATCCAGTGAGGGTTTCATCGACAAAGATCTGTTGAATATATTTGATGTTATGCATAAGTGGTGTTGGTGCGACTTCTATTAGAGATTTGGGATGCTGATGGTGATCATGTCCGAAAGTTGGCTAATTGGGATCATTGCTTTAGTGTGTGTGGACCTAAATCGGGTTTGTTACTATCTAGGTTCTGGACCAGCTTAATGTAACATGTTGATTGGACTTCTTGATGTGTTTCTAGGATTTCTTATGGGTTGGATATTATTTGTTTGGTCTCAGGCTGACATGTTTTATAATTATGTAATTGCTTTATTGTCTGGTGGCTGACCTGATTGTTTATGGTCGAGGGTTTGTATATATATGATGTAAGATCTCATTGTAGATCATAAGGTGGAATATAAGGGATATGGAAAGGATGTATGCGAGTGAATAATGTATTAATCATTCATGCAGAGGATTTGGTCAATCATTGGTGATCGAGTTGGGTTTATTTAAGAGCATTAAGTCCTCTGATATTGAGCTTAACCAGAACTATATTCAGGCATAGGAGATGCTATCATTGTAGTTCATTCTTCCTTTTGGATTGTAGTCTAGATTTCTATGTAGTCAATGAGACTCTTTTAGTAATGAATAGTGTGCTCTAGGCTATCAGCCTTCCTGCAAGTGCAGACCCCTCAATTTGTATTCACATACTTAATTCAGAAGTATTATCTAACTGTGGGTAGGCTTCTCACCGTGGTTTTCCCCTTTTTCTAAGTTTTCCATGTACAAATATACGTGTCATGTGGGTGGTATTTATTCTCTAATTGTTGCTTGTGCTTAATTGGTATATCTACTATTTTGGTAATTGGTTTATGATAACTCAATGTTGAATGGATAGTACTAACCTGGTACTGAGAGTGGGGTTGAATCAGTACAGACAAAAATACAATCCTAAACCGGTTTGACAGCAGACACTTCAAATGACTGGAAAATAGTGACACTGGTTTGAAACAGAGTGCAATTGGTAAAGCTAAGAATGACTGAGACAAGCATTAACCAGTTACTCACTTAGCTTTTCACTCAACTCAAGACTACAATACCATTTCACCCTTATGCATAAACATGTAATCTATTATTAGATTATAATAATAGCTAGTTCAACATGTTTTATTGACAGACATAAAACACATAACCATCATATGCTTGACAGACAATAGGAAAGCATCACAAGATAAAAGCATCACACATGACACACATATTTTTCACGTGGAAACCCAACTGGGAAAAACAACGGTGGGGATGAATACCCACAAGCTGTTTTTGAACTCTTTAGAAGTCCACTTTGTTAGGAGCCTTGTCTGGTTAGAGACATTACAATAAGTTCTACTAGGAACCAATCCTATTAAAGATCACCCAGTTAAAGGATGGCTACAATACTTAGTTAAGGGTTAAACCCTATTAAAGGTTACCTTGTTAGAGGATTTCAAGAACTCAATAGCTAAAAGATTTCGAAATCAATAGCTTTGAATTACCCTGTTAAAGGATTTACAGTAGGCCGGTTAAGGCTACCCTATTAAGGGATTTTCCAACTGTTGAGGTGGTTAGAGATCAACAGGGATTACAATGATCTAGTAACATCACTCAATGCCAATGCAGATCTGCTTAAGCTCCTCTTCACCTTCTGCACTTACACTCTACAAGTATCACTTCCCTTCTTTTGGTGTGGCAAGAATCATGTATCCCTTCTCTTGGATACACACACACAACTTTTGCCAACAACCTCAGAAAGAGACACAATATCGACCTTATAGGAAAACAGATAGGTCGGTAGCATAAACCCTAAACCCTAAACCTAGTAGGTTAAGGAATTCAAACAGTTCAATCCTGATCGTTGAGAACACTCCATTAATTGCAACAGTCTTGATCCAATCTCAAGATATTCTCCATCATCCATTTTCACTGATTTCATGGTGGCTGATAACCCATCACATGTTATCACCATTTTACAGAATTCACACATTCTCGAGGTAGATAGGAACAATATCTTTCATGCAAGATCCTTCACGCGCACAAGGTTGATGTGGCAACATGATCTATTCTTCATTACAATGCTAACTCATCACACAATGTCACCGGTTGAGCCACATAGGCTTGAAGCACTTAAACCAGAAACCTTGAAGTTGAGACTACCAACCAGTAGTCATACAACACTTCCATGTGCCGGTTTCCATAAGCATATGTCGGTTCACCTTGAATAAGCACACTGCTTCACTTTGGCACTAATGCCAATTCACAGTGTTCTACCGGTTCTCTCATATGTCGGTTCTCACTTCTTCAAAATATTGACATCAATGAAAACATACAATGTGATTATGTCCACATACCGGTTCCATACCCGTTCACACAATGCCAACAATCTCCCCCTTTGGCATTGATGGCAATAAACAAAGATATCTTCTTTGCTTCACATCTTCTCCCCATTTTCTGCAGATATCTTCTCCACTTCACATCTTCTCCCCCTTTGACAGCAATGCCAAAGTGGAGGCACAAGCTTCCTTGTTCCATTATGTTACTCCCCTTGAGGAGTAGCATCCTTCAACACATTAATCCAAAATAAATTTGACTATGCACTACCTGACTGATGCGGAGCATATGCTTTTAGTTTACCTCCTGAAGGGGAAACACCCCTAATTCACCTCTTAAGTACATAAATGTAGTCTTTGGGAGAGGCTTGGTGAATATGTTTGCCAATTGCTCCTTACTAGAAACATGTTCTAGTGCAATCTCTTTGTTCTGAACCTTTTCCCTTAAGAAATGATACTTAAGCTCAAAGTGCTTGGTTCTAGAATGTAAAACCGGATTCTTGGAGATGTTAATTGCACTAGTATTGTCACAAAATATACTTACTGGTTAAGATACAAGAACTTTGAAGCCATTTAATACATGCTTCATCCAAATTGTCTAAGTGCAGTTGATGAAAGCTGCAACATACTCTGCTTCCGCTGTAGAGTGAGAGATACAACTCATCCATGAGACTAGTCTACCACCGAGGAAGAATGCACCACCGGTTGTGCTCTTTCGGTCATCTATATTACCAGCTCAATCAGCATCTCTGAACACTTCCAAGTTGAAATCCTTGCTATATGGATATCACAAGCCATAGTCAACAGTTCCCTTCAGATACCTAAGAATCCACTTGACTACAACCGAGTGGGATTCTCTTGGGCTTTTTTGGAACCTTGCAGTAATGCCAACTGCATGTGCAATATCCGGTCTGCTATGCACTGCATAATATAATTTACCAATCATTGATCAATATTCCTTCTCATCAACCAATGCTGAGTCATCCTCTTTGGATAGTTTACAAGCGGTCACCAACTGGTTCACTATCTTCCATGCCAAAGGTCTTCAACACCTCTTTGACATACTTGGACTGAGTGATAAAGATTCCATCCTTCATTTGCTGGATCTATAGTCCAATGAAGAATTTAATCTCTCCTATGAGTGAGATTTCAAACTCTTTCTTCATCTCATCTGCAAACTCATGACTCATCTTGTCATCTCCACAAAAGATAATGTCATCAACAAATACCTCACAGATCAGGATTTGATCTCCTTCAGACTTCAAGTAGATATTGCTATCTTCTCTTGCTCTCTCAAATCCTATCTTCTCAAGATGGGAATGTAGACATTCATAGCATGCCCTAGGTGTCTGCTTTAGTCCATATAGGGCTTTATGTAGCCTACATACCATGTCACTATCTTTAGATAGGGTAAACCCATCTGGTTGCTCAATATACACCTCCTCTTCAAGTACACCATTTAGGAATGCAGATTTTACATCCATTTGATATACTTTGAAACCTTTAAAAGCTGCATATGCAAGAAGCATACGGACCCCTTCCAATTTGGCTATAGGAGCAAAGGTTTCTCCGTAGCCTTCTCCTTCTTCTTGAGCATATCCTTTGCATACCAATCTGTCTTTGTTTCTAATCACTATGCCATCCTCATTTAACTTATTTCTGAAGACCCATTTGGTACCAATGACATTTTTATGCTCCGGTCTGGGTACCAAAGACCATGTACCATTTTTCTCTATCTGGTCAAGTTCCTTTTCCATTACCTTGATCCAGTCTTCATCTTTATGTGCCTCTTTCAATGATTTAGGCTCAAATTCAGAGATCATACATGAGTTTTCTCTGACCTTTCTTCTTGTAAGGATTCCTGCATCCTTATCTCCTATGATCTGATTAGGATCATGATTCAACTTGACATATTGAGGAATGGTCTTGATGGATTCCTCTTGCTTTTCTTCTTCATCCTCATCTCCATCAGTATCAACATCTACATTTGCCGGTGTAGGAACATTGTTACTGGTACTCGGTTGGCTATCAACCGGTTCCCACAAGTTTGCAACCGATTCATTCACTGCTTGCTCACTACAGGTTTCCTCAGTTTTCTCAGAGGTTTCATCAACTCTTACATTGATGCTTTCCATAATTCGCTAAGTCCTATTGTTGAAACACTTGAGAACTTTGCTCTTGGTGGAATATCCTAGGAATATTCTCTCAACACATTTTGCATCAAATTTGCTCTGGTGTTCACTCCTCTTGATATAACATTTGCTACCAAAAACTCTTAAGTAGCTGACCACAGGTGTTTTACCGGTCCAATACTCATAAGGAGTTTTATCCTTACCTTTTTTGATGAGTACCCGGTTCATTGTGTAGATTGTAGTGCTCATCGCTTCTCTCCAAAAGGTGTGAGCTACCTTTCCTTGAATCAACATGGTTCTAGCTGCTTCAACTATAGTCCGGTTATTCCTCTCTGCTAGGCCATTCTGCTGTGGAGTCCGGGGGGTAGACATTTGCCTCTTGATGCCATGTTCTTCACAGTACTTGTTGAATTCACTGGAAGTGAATTCCTCCCCTTGATTAGTTCTCAGGCACTTGATCCTTTTAACGCTTTCCTTCTCCACTAATGCTCTGAAAGCTTTGAATTTTACAAAGGCTTCAGACTTGTCTTTCAAGAATGTGACCCACATCATTCTTGAGTAGTCATCAATGAGAATCATGAAGTACCTATCACCCTGCACACTTTTAGTTTTCATAGGACCACAGAAATCAGTATGCACAAGGTCAAGCAAGTTGTCAGCAGTGAAAGATATACCTTTAAAGGTTGAGGAAGAAATTTTCCCCAATTGACACTCTCTGCACAAGGTATTATCTGGGTTTCTTAGCACCGGCAACCCTCTAACTGCCTTGATCTTTCTAGCTTTCATAATGTTATCAAATTTTACATGACAGAGTCTCCTATGCCATATCCAGCTATCATCAAATTTAGCCATAAGACATGTACTTATATTTGCATTCAGATGAAATAGGTTACCTTTGGTCTGCATGCCAGTGGCCACTAATTCACCATTCTTTCCTTTGATTCTGAAAACTCCATTCTTGAATTCCAGAGTGAGGCCACTGTCATTCAGTTGGGAAACATGGACCCTCTACCTTTGACCATGCATGGTGCATCATTGCCAAAGTGAACCATACCACCATCATACTCCTCCAATGATAGAAACTTGCTTCGGTCACCAGTCATATGGTGAGAATAGCCATTGTCAATGATCCACTCATTAGAATTATCAAACCGAGAGACAAGAGCCTTCTTGTCTGACACATCTTCCTTGACAACAACAAACACAATATCTTCATTTTCTTCATCCTTCGATTCTTCATCTGTGACACCTTCATCAACTGCCACAAAACAGTTTCTCTGATTTCCTCCTTTGAATTTCTTGAACCTTTCCAGTTTATCCTTGTTGTCACCATTAGGAAAATTTATAGCAATATGTCATATCTGGTTACAAGAGAAGCATTTCAAAGGTAGCTTACCTCTGTATTTGCCAGTTCCTTTTGGAAGTTTCCTGGAAAGGAGAGCTTCAAATGCCATCAAAATCTCCTCATCATCCATTTCTCTGCCCTGTCTTGGTGTTGGAAATATGGATGGAGTAACTGAGAGGGGAGGGGTGAATCAGTTACCACAAAAATAAATCCACAAGTCCCTTAGATGTCTTAAATATAAACTGCTGAAACTCGGTAAATTAACTTATCAGTGTTTATTAAACATTAACATGCATAAAACAAGTAACATGAACACAAGTAACACCAAATATAACGTGGAAACCCAATTTTGGGAAAACCACCAATGTAACTAGTTACTGATTTTCACTCTTCTGAAGTGAGCCCTGTTAGGAGCCAACCCTGTTAAAGGTTACAAAACACACTGTTAGGTGTGACCCTGTTAGAGGATTTGATCACCCTGCTAGGAGTGGCCTTGTGAAAGGTCTTAAGAACAATTCAACCGAATTGTCACCTTGTCAGAGGATTTACAAAATAGTTGTTAGACCAACTCTGTTAAGAGATTTCGGTATCACTGCTACAATGGTTAGAAAGCAACAATGAAGTGATCTGAATTAAATACAACTTATCTTGCTGATACAGATCTCTGTTCTGCGCCAACAGATCCTTACTGATCACATATATCTTTTCTGCACCTCAAGGATATCACTGATCCTTCATCAGAATTCGCACATTTCTGTTCCTTCACATTTCCATACTTTTCATACTTTACCACACTTCGAAATCGCAACTTGATCTCTCATATATACCATTCAGGTTACCAAGTCGGCCCAATTACAAGTTAAGATGAATATTACATAGGTCGGCTATATATACAAATTTCAATAAATAAATATTGCTTCAGTCGGCTGCATAAACATTTCACTGATGCTCGGTGAACACTGTTGATTCTTCGGTAACCGACTGAACTCGATAAGTACTGCGAACTCGGTATAGACTGACTTTCCTTCACATATTCTTCGAAGACCGACTTAACTCGGTAAAGACTGTGAACTCGATATAGCATACTGGAGTGCTAGGTAGACTCTGTAACTTGCTTCTCTTACCGTCTGAACTCGGTAGACTCTGTCTAACTGCTTTGCCGAACATTCTGAACTCGGTAGACTCTGTCTAACTGCTTTGCCAAACATTCTGAACTCGGTAGACTCTGTCTAACTGCTTTGCCGAACATTCTGAACTCGGTAGACTGATATGACATTTGTGTAACATCAAAGACAATACACAATTAAACAATTATATCCAACAATCTCCCTCTTTGGCATTGATGGCAACACAACATGTCATAGCAGAATGAAATTTGAAAACAGGTCTTTTCTTTTATGACAGCAACATGCCAACATAACTTTCCCTTTGGATAGAGAACACTCCTTCTTTCAATAATCTCCCTCTGTGAAGTAACTTCATCTTTGGACGATAAAACTCTCCCTCTTTATCAAACAACTCTCCCTCTTTATCTTAATGAACTTTCTTTCAAATTTTAGTAGGATATGACAGTAACTCTCCCTCTTTGACAACACATGCCAAAGACAGTAAGACTTTATCTGAGTTATAATGTACCTTTTGTACTGATTCATATGCAATATTTTCTTGATTATACTGCATCAACTAGTAGATTTTTCACTTAGGATGAGTTGATGCATCACTAAAACTTTTCTTTAGTGAATTTCAGATAGGGGAGTGACCCCTAACTTACCTCTTAGATACAAGAATGCATCCTTAGCCAATGGTTTTGTGAATATGTCAGCAATTTGTTCCTTTGTGTGAATATATTCCAATCTGATCTCCTTGTCCTACACCAATTCTCAGACAAAATGATATTTTATTGCAATGTGCTTGGTTTTGGGATGCATTACTGGATTCTTGGACATGTCAATTGCACTTGTATTATCACAGAACATAACAATTGGTTCTTTGATTTTCATTTTCATGCCTGCCAATAGCTGTTTAAACCAAACAACATTTGAACAATTTACTGCTGCAGCAACATATTCTGCTTCTGTTGTAGATTGGGATATACAGTTCTGCTTTTTGCTTGTCCAGGAAACCAATCTCTTTCCTAGAAAGAATGCTCCTCCGCTTGTACTTTTTCTGTCATCAATGTTTCCTGCCCAATCAGCATCAGTAAATACTTTCAAATCAAAATTTCCTCCAAATTTGTACCATAATCCATACTCTTCAGTTCCTTTCAAATATCTCATTATTCTTTTGATTGCCGTCATGTGACTTTCTCTTGGCTTTGCTGAGAATCTTGCAACAATACCAACTGCAAGAGCAATATCTGGCCTAGTATGAACAACATACTGCAGCTTTCCAATCATAGATCTATACAGTGTTTGATCTACTTCTTGTGATTCATCTTCCTTGGTAAGCTTCAATCCAGTACACATAGGAGTTCCAACTGGTTTACAATCTTCCATACCGAACTTTTTCAGTATCTCTTTGATGTATTTTGATTGTGTAATGTAGATACCATTTTTGTTCTGTTGAATTTGAAGACCAACAAAGAATTTGATCTCACCAAACATAGACATTTCAAATTCCTTATTCATTTGTATTGAAAATTCTTTGCAAAGATCATCATTTCCTGTGAAAATAGTATCATCTACAAATATTTCTGCTAAGACAATTTTGTTATCTGATCCTTCCTTGATATACAAGCTACTGTTATCATTAGTTCTTTGAAATCCAATCTGAATAAGATAGTTATGCAATCTTTCATACCATGCTCTAGGGGCTTGTTTCAGACCATACAATGCTTTATGTAATTTGCAGACCATGTCCTTCTTTTGTGGATCAACAAAACCTTCAGGTTGTTCAATATAAACCTCTTCATCCAATATACCATTAAGAAATGCAGATTTAACATCCATCTGATAAACTTTGAATCCTTTGTAGTCGGCATATGCAAGTAAGGTTCTGACTCCTTCCAATCTTGCAACAGGAGCAAAAGTTTCTCCATAGTCTATTCCTTCTTGTTGAGCATATCCTTTGCATACTAGTCTTGCTTTGTTTCTTGAAACTTTGCCATCTTCATTCAGTTTATTTCTGAATACCCACTTAGTTCCAATGACATTTTTATCCTTAGGTCTGGGTACAAGAGTCCATGTCTTGTTTTTCTCTATCTGTTCTATCTCTTCTTTCATAGCCTCTGTCCAACTATCATTTCCCAATGCATCTTTGACATTTCTAGGTTCAAAATCAGCAAGTAAACAAGTACTTTTCAACTTACCTCTTGTCATGGTTCCTTCAGATTTGTCTCCAATGATCTGATCTGCTGAGTGATGTCGTCTGACATACTCGGCTAATACAGGTTTCTTGCCTTTAGAATGAATTTCATTGTCCTCTTGGTCCGGCTCGGTAAATATTGGCTCAGTTTCTTCAGACTCGGTAGACACTGGTTCTGGTTCATCAGACTCGGTAGATACTGGCTCAGTTTTCTCTTTCTGTAACTCGGTTACTGATGACTCGGGAGTAGAAGATTCCTGATTTGCAGATATATCTGGTATTGTATCAGGTTCAATAAACACAAATCTTCTATAATCTTCTGGTTCTCTTTTGCTTTCTTCTTCAGATCTTTCTGCAAACTCATCAACTTTCACATGTGCACTTTCTATAACTTTATGAGTAGACAAGTTCAAACATCTATATGCTTTACTCTTGCAAGAATATCCGAGGAATATACCTTCATCACCTTTCACATCAAATTTTCCTTTTCTAGATTCTTTCAAAATGTAACATTTACTTCCAAATACTTTTAGGTAACTTACATTAGGTTTGTAGCCATACCATAATTCATAGGGGGTTTTGAATGAGTCCTTCTTCAGCTGTACTCGGTTCAAGGTATGAACAGCAGTGCTGATAGCTTCCTTTCAATATTTGATAGCAATATTCTTTTCAATCATTAAGGTTCTTGCACAATCCATGATAGATCTGTTCCTTCTTTTAGCTATTCCATTTTGCTCAAGAGTTCTAGGGGCTGATACTTGTCTTTTGATTCCTCTTTCAATGCAAAAGTTATTGAATTCATGAGAGATAAATTCACCACCTCTGTCTGACCTTAGATATTTAAGTCTTTTACCTGTTTCTTTTTCTACTCTAGCCAAATACCATTTGAACTTTTCAAATGCTTCTGATTTGTTCCTTAAATACATGACAGTCATCATTCTTGAGTAATCATCAACAAAAAGAATGAAGAACTTTTCTCCAGTATAACGTTCAGTTCCTATGGGTCCACATAAATCAGTATGCACAATTTCTAATATATCTTCAGATTGATAGTTTTTGCTTTTGAAACTAGTCTTTCCCATTTTTCCAATTTGACAATTCTTACATAGACCGACCTCAGGTTTCTTTATATCTGGAATACCTCTTACTTTTCTGAATTTACTTATTTTCACTAGGTTATCAAAATTTACATGACATAACCTTTTGTGCCATAACCAACTTTCTTCAACTTGAGCAATAAAACATGAATTTTCACTTGTTTCAAGTCGGAACAAATTACCTTTTGTTTGAGTGCCTGATGCAATCAGCTTTCCTTGATTATTTAGCAGTTTGGCCTTTCCATGCGTGAATTCCACCTTGAGTCCACTATTAAGTAGCTGTGCCACACTCATCAAGTTGTGATTGAGACCTTCAACCCAGTAGGCATCATCAAATACAAGTTCTTTGGTTATAGGGATTCTACCTCTTCCTTTTATGTAGCGAGGTTCATTATTACCAAACCTTACACTACCTCCTTCATAGTCTATCAGATGTTCAAACTTGGTTTTATCACCAGTCATATGATGAGAGCAACCACTGTCTATGATCCAAGTATCATTTTTGCTTATATGAGAAATAAGTGCCATCTTATCTTCCTTATCATTATCAGAATCATCTCTTATAGCAATATAAACAATTTCATCTTCACTATTATCAGAATCCTTAGCCATAAAGCATGTTTTCTTACCTTTGAATGATTTGTAGTCCTTTTTGCCATTCCATTTGTGATCTTTCTTCTCATCTTTGCTCTGCTTGTTTGGGCATCTAGCAGCAATATGACTGACTTCATCACATGAAAAATAGATTAGAGGAACTTTGCCTCTGTATTTTCCTCTGCCTTTGGAATATTTCTTTGCTAGAAGAGCTTCAATTATTTCAAGATCACTGTATGAACTTGGTTCTGATTCATCTTCACTTTCTGACCGAGATTCCTTTTTCTTTTTGCCTTTCTCCTTGAGTGAAACCTTAGCTTCAAATGCTGATTCCATGTTTTTGGAAGCTGGAACATAGTTGTCATAGTTGTCTAACTCAAATGCAGTTAATCTTCCAACTATGGCCTCTAAATTTATCTTGTGATTTGCTTCACATCTTCTTTCCTGAATTGCAGAAACTCTGATTGCATAAATGGGTAGTAATGTTCTGAGAACTTTGCTTATGACTGTTTCCTCTGAGATATCACCTCCAGAAGCTTTGATTGCACTGACACTGGCTTTGACTCTTTCAACATATTTTGCAATATTTTCATCCTCACTCATTTTTAATTGATCAAACTGTCCTCTCAAGCTTTCTGCTTTGGCTCTTCTCACATTGTCATCACCACCATAGATATCTTTCAGCTTGTTCCAAATTTCAAATGCAGTTTTGCAATCTTTGACATCATTAAACTCTTCATAGCTTAGGGCAGATGGAATGTCTATCATCATGGTGTTATGAGTCTTCTTTGCAGCAATATCAGCAACAGTTAGTGTACCAGTGGGTGTCACATATTTTGTGTCAAGATGTGTCAATCCTGTATCTCCAATGGAAGCCAAATGGAGTCTCATGAGACCTTGCCATGCTGAAAAGTTATTTCTGTTTAGCCTTGGAATTTCCCTCTTGTAAGACATCTTGATCTTTAGCTTAGATCCTTGAAATCCTTCCTATAAGCACCGAAAGCTTTGATACCAATTGTTGGAAATATGGATGGAGTAACTGAGAGGGGAGGGGTGAATCAGTTACCACAAAAATAAATCCACAAGTCCTTTAGATGTCTTAAATATAAACTGTTGAAACTCGGTAAATTAACTTATCAGTGTTTATTAAACATTAACATGCATAAAACAAGTAACATGAACACAAGTAACACCAGATATAACGTGGAAACCCAATTTTGGGAAAACCACCAATGTAACTAGTTACTGATTTTCACTCTTCTGAAGTGAGCCCTGTTAGGAGCCAACCCTGTTAAAGGTTACAAAACACACTGTTAGGTGTGACCCTGTTAGAGGATTTGATCACCCTGCTAGGAGTGGCCTTGTGAAAGGTCTTAAGAACAATTCAACCGAATTGTCACCTTGTCAGAAAATTTACAAAATGGTTGTTAGACCAACTCTGTTAAGAGATTTCGGTATCACTGCTACAATGGTTAGAAAGCAACAATGAAGTGATCTAAATTAAATACAACTTATCTTGCTGATACAGATCTCTGTTCTTCGCCAACAGATCCTTACTGATCACATATATCTTTTCTGCACCTCAAGGATATCACTGATCCTTCATCAGAATTCACACATTTCTGCTCCTTCACATTTCCATACTTTTCATACTTTACCACACTTCGAAATCACAACTTGATCTCTCATATATACCATTCAGGTTACCAAGTCGGCCCAATTACAAGTTAAGATGAATATTACATAGGTCGGCTACATATACAAATTTCAATAAATAAATATTGCTTCGGTCGGCTGCATAAACATTTCACTGATGCTCGGTGAACACTGCTGATTCTTCGGTAACCGACTGAACTCGGTAAGTACTGCGAACTCGGTATACACTAACTTTCCTTCACATATTCTTTGAAGACCGACTTAACTCGATAAAGACTGTGAACTCGGTATAGCATACTGGAGTGCTAGGTAGACTCTGTAACTTGCTTCTCTTACCGTCTGAACTCGGTAGACTCTGTCTAACTGCTTTGCCGAACATTCTGAACTCGGTAGACTCTGTCTAACTACTTTGCCGAACATTCTGAACTCGGTAGACTCTGTCTAACTGCTTTGCCGAACATTTTGAACTCGGTAGACTGATATGACATTTGTGTAACATCAAAGACAATACACAATTAAACAATTGTATCCAACACTTGGTTCACCACTAGTACCAACTTCTTTTCCTTTTCTAGATGGTACTGCAGAAGCTTTAAAAGTTGATTCAATCTTTTGAACACTGTCATCGAAACTATTTAGCTCATAGGCTGTCAACTTTGCAATGATGGTGTCTAGGGATACCTTAGTCTTGTCTATTGATCTTAGTTATTGAATAGTAGTAACCCTTATTACATAGACTGACAATAGGGATCTTAGGATGTTGCTTATCATAGTGGCATCTTTTATTTTACCACCTGCACTCTTGATATCTCCAACAACAGTTTTGATTCTTATTCCATACTATTGAATGGTCTCACCTTCAACCATCCGCATATCTTCAAACTTCCCTCTAAGGCTTTCTTCCTTAGCCTGTTTTACATGTTCATCACCACCATAGATATTTTCAAGAGTGTCCCATACCTCTTTGGGATTTACCTTATCCTGAACATCAATAAACTCAATGTCAAATAAACTACTAATCAGGGCTTCCATGACTTGCCCATTCTCTTGCATCTCTCTCTTTTGGTCATCGGTAAGGGTACAGGTAGGAGCAACATAGACAATCTCAACATAGCTCTAGTGTTGAGCACCCATGCTTCTGATGAATATTTTCATTATGTCTTTCCATATACTAAAATTTTCCCTGTTAAACTTTGGACCTTCCCTCTTCATCATTAGACTGGGATCTTTACCTCAAGCGGTTAAGCTTATAGCACAAAGGACCTAGAGGATGCTTTGATACCAATTGATAACTCAATGATGAACAGATAGTACTAACCCGGTACTAAGAAGGGGGGGGGGCGAATCAGTACAGACAAAAATACAGTCCTAAACCGGTTTGACAACAGACACTTCAAATGACTAGCAAATAGTGACACAAGTTTGAAACAGAGTGCAACCAGTAAAGCTAAGAATGACTAAGACAAGCATTAACTGGTTACTCACTTAGCTTTTCACTCAACTCAAGACTACACTACCATTTCACCCTTATGCATAAATAGGTTATCTATCATCAGATTATAATAATAGCTAGTTCAACATGTTTTATTGACAGGCATAAAACACAAAACCATCATATGCTTGACAGACAATAGGAAAGCATCACAAGATAAAAGCATCACACATAACACACATATTTTTCATGTGGAAACCCAACTGGGAAAAACCACGGTGGGGATGAATACCCACAAGCTATTTTTGAACTCTTTAGAAGTCCACTCTATTAGGAGCCTTGTTCGGTTAGAGACATTACAATAGGTTTTGCTAGGAACCAATCCTATTAAAGATCACCCGGTTAAGGGATGGCTACAATACCCAGTTAAGGGTTAAACCCTGTTAAAGGTTACCTTGTTAGAGGATTTCAAGAACTCAATAGCTTTGAATTACCCTGTTAAAGGATTTACAACAAGCCAGTTAAGGCTACCCTGTTAAGGGATTTTCCAACTATTGAGGTTGTTAGAGATCAACAGGTATTACAATGATATGGTAACATCACTCAATGCCAATGCAGATCCACTTAAGCTCCTCTTCACCTTCTGCACTTACACTCTGCAAGTATCACTTGTCTTCTTTTGGTGTGGCAAGAATCACGTATCCCTTCTCTTGGATACACACACACAACTTTTGCCAACAACCTCAGAAAGAGACACAACATCGACCTTATAGGAAAAGAGATAGGTCGGTAGCATAAACCCTAAACCCTAAACCTGGTAGGTTAAGGAATTCAAACGGTTCAATCCTGACCGTTGAGAACACTCCATTAATTGCAATAGTCTTGATCCAATCTCAAGATATTCTCCATCATCCATTTTCATCGATTTCATAGCGGCTAATAACCCATCACACATTATCACCATTTTACAGACTTCGTACATTCCCGAGGTAGATGGGAACAATCTCCTTCATGCAAGATCCTTCACGTGCACAAGGTTGATGTGGCAACATGATCTATTCTTCATTACAATGCTAACTCATCACACAATGTCACCAGTTGAGCCACATAGGCTTGAAGCACTTAAATCGGAAACCCTGAAGTTGAGACTACCAACCGGTAGTCATACAATGCTTCCATGTGCCGGTTCCCATAAGCATATGCCGATTCACCTTGAACAAGCACACCACTTCACTTTGGCACTAATGTCGGTTCATAGTGTTCTACCGGTTCTCTCATATGCCGGTTCTCACTTCTTCAACATATTGACATCAATGACAACATACAATATCATTATGTCCACATACCGGTTCACATAATGTCAATAGTTTATGCATTCCGGTATTAAATTTTTAATTGCTTAAGGTTCCGGTAATCTGGTGACAACTGATTCACTTCCCCCCTCTTAGTTGTCTTCCAGTTATTTGAACTATCTAACAATCATTTCTCAAGACACCATAACCCTGAACAATAGAAAGGCTACCCTTGGAAACACCATCAAAGTTAACCTTTATCCACTCCACAAGAGGAGTGTTCCAAACTACTACCTCTCTAGAATTTTTGGAGTTCTTAAGGAAAATTGAGATATCAAAGTTTAATTTTCAGCTCTTAACAATTTGGAGGTAAAAGTAGGTGAGTTTGATTCTATATTTCTTCACAAACCTATCCATAATTCTCACCATGGTATCCAAAGATATTTTTCTAGCAACTCTAAAAAGATAACGCTTTTTATCTCTAAAGATCCTATTGTTTCACTCCTCCCACAAACTCTAAGCAACATGTGAGAGTAAAGGGGACCATAGAAGTCTTGGGGAAGGATTAGGGGAAGGATAAAGTCATTGAACCAAAAAATCCTCTAAGGAACTATGGAAGACCCAACTATCATTCCAAAGGGAGAAGAGAAAGACCCAAACAACCCGAGAGCAAGAACAATCCAACAAAAAAAGAAAGAAACTTTTAGCATTATCTTCACTCAAGAACACAATTATTAGGAAAGAAGAAACCAAATTTCACAAAGGTATCTAGTGTAAGCATCTTATTTTGAGCCAAAATCCAATATAAAATTTTCACGTTAGGGACTAAGAGTCGGTTCCAAATCTTGGCCCAAAAAGGAGGAGGGGAGTTTGAACTAGTGTCAGTAGCAAAACCAATGTCGGCTAAGTAAGAAATAAACTTGGAATCAATCTTTGATAACTATGTTGGTAAGGACTACATTGTTATAAACACTTTACATGAATCTATTAGATTATAGTATTCAAGTTCTCCTAGTTTAGATCCTCGACTCAACCAAAGTTAAAGTGTTAATAAAATATTCAAAGGAAACATACACAACTATAAAAATGACCTATATGTAAATGATCAAGATTCTAATTCTTTTGTTCCTTGTAGAATCAAAGTGTGCTCTAGATACTCTATTTTATAGTCTTCTCGTGTCTAGATATTATTCTATATGATTAACAACAAATTAAATAGCTTTAAATAAATAGTTATAAAAATATGTTGCACAAATACGTATTGAGTTAGCTCACACCAACTAGGGAAAAGGGGTAGAAAAAAATTTGAATTTGAATTTGAATTTTTAGGTTCATGTTGATGCATTGCAAGATCCATCCCAAGTAATGTAGAAATGAACCTCGGTAGGAGAGAGGGAATTTCAAGGAAAAGATGAATCTGAGTAGGTGTGAATTTAGGTGCAATAATGAGAGATAAGTAGCAAATGCATAGAAATGAGTATAAGTGGGGGGAAATAGGGAAAAACAAAAATTAAGACATGAGCCAAATTGAACACATGTGTGGGCCATTTGTAGATATATAATTATATTAAAGGCACTCCTTAAAATAAACATAAAACTAAACAAAAATATACAAAATTTATCATTACAATTATATATAATAAATTTTATTCCCCTTCATGTATATTATGCAAATGAGTTGCCTTTTATCATATGTATTTTTTCAAAAAGATAAAATGAAAAATATCCAACTCAAAGATAAGAACAAAAAGAAAGAGTCATTCAACTGACTAATCCTAAACATCATCCAATTTAATAGTCAAAAGTCATTTTTGACCAATAAAAATAGAACAGATACTTATCAAATTTTAGCGTGATTGAGATACAAAATTACTATTGCCTAGTTGACCATTAGATTTGAGCCATGATGCATGAATCTAAACTACTAAAATACAAAGTTCTAAAACCTTCTCACTCTAATAAATGATCAACCTTTCATTATATGTATTTTGTCAAAAAAGATAAAAAGATTCAAGTCAATTCAATAGACTATTATTAAATTTCATCTAGTTCAATAATCAAAAGTCAATTTTAAAGAATATTTACCATATTTTAATGTAATTGAAACAAACCAAATAAATAGAATCATTCAAACTATAACCTTTGATTATATATATTTTATAAATAAAATAAATAAATCCATCCAAATTTTAACCTTTGATCATATATATTTTATAAATAAAATAAATAAATCCATCCAAATTTTGTTCTTTTTAGTAGGAATAATTCAAATTAGTCCTAAAGGATCTCCTCAATATTTTATGCATGAACTTAAAAATAGTATTTGTGAGAGTTACTTTTGACCGAATAGCAATACCATATGCTATTTATTTTGAGTTGGCAGATTTAATGAATTACTTACATCCTTCCTATTATATCACTGCTGTTGTACTCCGTTTACTAGCAATATACTCGAAAGGGACTGATCCAATGACTGATTGATATTTATTTCATATATAAAGGCAAATGTGTCATTAGAAAAATTGTATTGTTTTGTTGTTATTTGTAAGTTATTATATGTAATTTATTATTTTAATTAGATAAAAGTTTTGAGATAGAATTATTAATTAATAAATTTGATATTGATGGCTAAATTAAATTTTTTTTAAGGGTAAGGATAAAAATGAATATGAAATAAAAATATAATGATGTGATAATATAATAATTCAATAAATATTCTCAAGCTCAACCCTCGACAGTGGATGAGGTGGGTCCTTCTGAAGCCCATGCTCCTTGGTGAAGCCATAATCCGGTGGGTCCTCAAAGAGAATAGACCAGATCATGCAGCAAGAGTAACACAACGGAAGCAATGACAACACATTGAAAAATTACAGAATCAGTTTTCCACACCATCATATATTCATCAAAGATCATCTAGTAATCAACCAGTTACATGTAGGCTAACAAGCTAGAATACAATCCATCCAGATCTCTGAGAAACCTCCGAACTATCAATCTCGTAACTAGGAACTCCTAAACCTCCAATTGCCTCCTAAGGATCTCATATAATAATATTTATACCCTCCGGAACATATCCGGGTCGGCCACAAAAGATTACATTTACCAAGACAGAAAAATGAAACGTGTAAATAGGTCGGCCCCAAGAATGAAAGGAAATTCCTCTAGAAAAGAACTACCAAGGAGCGTGGATCAACCAGAAGGTTGACCAAGGACTCAGGATCATCGAGCAAGACCACAAATAGTTCCACATGAGAAGAAATTAATAATTAGCCGTTAAGCTCAAAAACTGCTCCGGGAACCAAAACAGTCAAACCAGAAGCAACGTCACACCAAAAAGAATCCAAATGGACTGAGAATCTAGAATTAAGCATAAGAACACACTTGGAAACCAAAAATTTGATCTGCAATGAAAAGCAACCGGCTACTAGAAGAACACAAAAACTAAAACACTGAACTTGAACAGAACAAGACTGAAAGGAAATATTTGTGTCGATGCAAGATTGCTCATTGACCAGGGATGCTCTTGCATCACTCCTCCGAGCTAATTTGTCTTTGGTTTAATGGTCTTATATATGTTTTTTGTTTGTCTTGCTCTACCTCGCTCCTCTACAAGCATATGTTTCAAACTTTCTGCTATATCTCAGCTTCTATGGCCGAAATCTTGGTTATTAAAAATGGGAGATATAGGTTGATCTCTCTAGTTCGAATTATCTTTGTTTTTGGCATGATCCAATGATATGTAAATTTCTTATATATATATATATTAATATAAAATATTTGCCCTAGACCTTTTATCAAGCAAAAAAATAATAATTCAATAAGTATAAAAATATAATAATAATTTGATTTTTTAATGAAAACATAAAAATATGATAACAATAATATAATTATATCTTGATAATAAGTAATATTAATTACAATATCATAATATAATAATAATTTAACATAAATTACAATATAAAAATATAATAATTATTTTAATGATTTAATGAACAAATATGATATCTTTCAACGTACTTTATCTAATTTACTAGTGGTATAACATATTATTATCTTCCTACTATAAACCTCATTTTAACATACAAATTAAAAAAATAAACTTATAATAACTATTAACTTTTAGTTGAAAGTGTTTCTTATTAGAAGATATGATTTCTACATTATAAATCATGCTTTCCTTAATTGTGAAATTAGAAAATGAATGGGATAAATCTCAAATCGAAGCGATTTGGAAAAAATGAAGCTATGTTTCATAAAATTAATTTTGCACTAAATATTTTGGTGTGCCCCTCCCAATATTCATTAATGAAAGTTAAATATATTGGTGTGCCCCTGCCAATATTTTGATTCTTTTATCAAATCATGTCAATCCAATCTCAATCAATGTCTCTTCATGAATCTTTTTCAATCTACCAGCCCTTTCTCTAACAATTTGGACTTTGCATTTTAATATTGTTTAGTAATTTGTCTTTAGTTGGCTTGATTTAACATTTTTTTTGGATATTGTTATTTTACATACACAATATTTATGATAATAAAAAATTTCATATTATTTAAAGTAAATGATTTCCATTTTTTTCAATCAATCAATCATACATAATTTTGATGTATAAATGATAGAAATATGTATGTATTTAATAATCATAGATCCATTGTGTATAGGAAGTGGTTTGTAACTATCATGGAGGCAACAAAAAGTTGTTTGAAAATCTATTTGCCAAACTCATATGAATCCGAAGGAATTTGAAATATAAGGCACAAGAAATTTCGACAATTCGTAACAAGTCAACAATCCAATAAAGAAACTTAACTCTCAATGTCAAAATCCACCTACCAAATGGGGTGATCAATGTTAGATCTAGTCCACCTTTACAAAGAAGATCTTACATATCATTATTACACATCACAAATTGATCAAAACAAAATTCATATATTCTAAGTCCATTTTGCAACCTCTCTTGAATTTTTCAAGTTTATTTTGTAATATATTACAATTAAAAAATGGTGAAGAGTGTCATGTGATGGATTGCAACTGATTTTTGTGCGCAACTCTATGAAGAGTGTATAAAATATATATAAATTGCTAAAATTTCAGACCACAAAAGGTTTTGTGAATCATTCTTTCTTATAAAACATATGTATATGAAACAAAACCTTGTATATGATTGATTTGACTAGTCAAGGTCATCAACTGATACATTATAAGTCAACAAGCTCAAGCTAAATTTATTTTTTCTTCTACTCTTTTTAAATGTGATAAATAAATAATTTTACTTTAATTTAATTCATTTAATCTCTTTTTCATTTGAACTTTTCTTAGTTTTCTTTTAATATTGATCTTCTATGTAATTATGAATTTATTTAGGTAACTATTGTTTTAGACTTTAGCCTAGTCTTGTTGATTTGTATAATATTAGAATGGATCATCACTTCATGAACTCAAAATCTACCTAATTCTCTCAATAAAAAGAAATGATACAAAATTGACAAGTATTATAAGATAAGGAATACAAATGAATATATGCATGTATGTATGTACATGTGTATGTGTATTTTTCTGTTTGTATCTATGTTTGTGTATGTGTACATGTGTATGTATATACTTATATAATTGGCCTCTCATAGTTGAGTTTGTTATTCTATTGATGAAATTATGCTTACCTTTGTCATTGAACTCCATGGTGGAATGTGGACTATCAATATTATCTTAAAAACAATTTGATGTGATTCTACAATATAATTGACAATGTATGCAACAATGGTTTTAAGAAATAAATTTTAACAGACTTAAGCTCTAAGTTTACCCCTAATCAAATCAATGTTTTCTCCAAGGTTAGTATGTATAAAATATATTCATCACAAGTCAACAATCCACTAAAGGAAATCGAGGGCACAAGAAATTCCAACAATTCATCACAAGT
Source organism: Cryptomeria japonica (assembly GCF_030272615.1). NCBI lineage: Eukaryota > Viridiplantae > Streptophyta > Pinopsida > Cupressales > Cupressaceae > Cryptomeria > Cryptomeria japonica. The sequence goes on from NC_081413.1 coordinate 185,070,542, forward strand.
CAACAATTCAATAAAGGAATTTAACCCTTAGTGTCAAAATCCACCTACAAATGGGGTGATTGATGTTAGATCTAGCCCACCTTTTCAAACATGATCTTAAATATCATTATTACACATCAAAAGCTGGTCCAAAACATCCATATATTCCAAGTCCACTTTGCAATCCCCTCTTGCATTTACCAAGTTTATTTTGTAATATATTACAATTTTAAAATGGTGAAGAGTGTTATGTGATGGATTGCGACTTTTTTTTGTGCACAACTCTTTGAAGAATGTGTGTGTGTACACACACACACACATACTTACATGTGTGTGTGTATATATATGTATATATTGTTGGAATCAATGAACACTGAGAGGGAGGGTGAATCAATGTTCTGAAATTTACTAAATTATTAATCCGATTCTTAAACCACTGGAAGCAAAAGATAGAAAGTAAAGTGCAGAAACTCAAGGAAAATAACCACACAACCATAACACCAGAATTTTTACGTGGAAACTTGGAAAGGGAAAAATCATGGTGGGATTGAGTATCCACAATATTATTATACTATGGCCAGTAGTATAACAATATTACAAAAAGGGAATGCACTTGCGTTCAAGCTCACTACCTATAGTTCACTGCTCAAGTACAAAACAAGGTTGCAACCCCGGAGGACTAACTATCCTACAATTGAGATATAGAAGAAAATACAATGTTTGAACTAGAATACAACATCTACAAATGCTAGGAATCAGTTCTGGTTAAGCTCAAAATGATCCGTTCCCACTGATCTGAAAAACTACTCTGTTGCAAAGTACAGGATCACCAAAACTTAAAATGAGCACATGAAACTGCGCTCAATTTCTCCCAAAACCATTTCGCATATCCACCATCCTATAAAATGATCATTGAAGTTGATATTACATATCTGCACCACCAAAATGGATCTCCAACAAGTCGGCTTCACGAAACTACAAAATATGAAACATTTAGTCTCATGTCGGCTCAATCCACCTCAAATCCATATACCGGACCTAAAACATATGATCACAAGATTCACATGAAATGTCACAAACTCGTCGAATACAACACCAATCACCAAAATCATTCCTATACTTTCGCAACACACGTTACCCAGCTTGTCCATACAATAGCTTCTCTCTTCCGGAATCATCGAATACCGAACCAAGAGTCATGCACTAGAATCAACACCGGAGGCTAGAATTACAAGGTGATTTTATTCCAATAGCCAATCGACCATCCCAATCACTTCAACCAAAGCTTCATCACCAGAAATCAATTGTGCTCACTGAATCTGTACACTATGTTCACACTCTATCGGACTTATGCCTAAAGTCAATATGACTTCCGGTAGATCAAATTTATAAGTACCAGATAGACTTACTAAATTGAGTTTCCATTAATGACAAACCCTAAGTAATCTCCATGCACCTAACATCACCAAAATAATGTCTCTTGCCAACAATCTCCCCCTTTGGCATTGATGACAACACTATGAAAAATGACAAGTGCTCCAAAGTTCCAAAACTGCAATCAATCTGAAATTCTATACACTCAACTGACTCTGCCTAAGAATGTGCACCATTTTTCACTACTCTCTCTCCCCCTTTGACATCAATGGCAAAGGTAGGAATCCGCCAAAACTTAAATACAAAAGAATGTGTATAGTGATCTATAGAAACTTCAAAATATCTGCATAATTTACCTTCAAGGATTTCAGATACTCATTTCAACCTCTCAGGAAACAATCCAAAACATTAAATAGGGCGTTAAAAATATATGCATTTACTTCTACACCCTTAAGATCTAATGGTACATCCTTTCCCAATGTAGTTACGACATCCTATTGTGCTCCAAGCAAAGTGTCTAACTGGGGAGTGATTAGACTCCTTAATTCTCCCACTCTGCCTAATAACCGCTCCTTCTATGCACTCAAGCTCTTGATTTTGTCTGTGAGATTCATAATTTGAGCTTCAAAACTGCTAGCAAAAACTGAGAGAGGGGAAAAAGATTGTGAAATTGTAGCTAACTGCCCTTCATATTCCCTAACATTCTTGTCAATGTCTACTATAAATTTAGGCAAAATGAGACATGACTTAAATATCTTACCACCTTCATCTAAAGCATCCTCAACACTCTTTACCGCAGATTTCAAGACTACTCTATCAATCTCAATTTCTTTCAAAAAGGTTTGGAGTCTCATTTTATTAAATTTGTTCAAAACTTTTATATTTGTTGTTTTCTCCAATGATACAAAATCTTATTCAACTTTGTTTAACATACCCTTAAGCTTACCAGAGGGTGTGTCACTAGAGTTCTGCTTAAGTTCTCCAAAACTATAGTTGCTAGAGATATAACCTCTTTTTCTTCAAGTGCAGACTTAAGTAAGTCCTCACTAGCTTTGATTTGGACAAGGGTGGCTAACTTCAATGCTTGTATGGGAGACAGTGTTCTTACATCAATCTGTCCATGGGAAAAGTCATCTTCACTAGCAATAATATGCTTACCTTAGTCAGGAACAGTGACTCTTACCATGGTCATTGGTGCCTCTTCAACCTTTTTTTCTCCTCTTTCTTTCTCGGCACTAGCACCTATATCACCCTTTGCTATATCATCCTCATATCCAACTTTCTCATCTAATCCCTTCTTATCTACAATCTCCTCAGCTAATTCTTATGAGTGAACTTCCATAATCAGAGGATCTTGCACAACTTCACTGGAGTCCCCAACTACCTGATTATTAGTGGTATCATCAATAGTTTCTTTTTCTATCAGATCAATCTGTACAGATGGCTATTCATGAGAAATTTCTAACTGATCGTGAACTACCAGAGTAGAAGTGTCTTTGCTCGATTGACCTTCTATTTGGGAATCATCCTTTTTCGAATTGACCTGATAGTGATTCTCTTTCAAAAAAATCCTCAAAATGCTCACATTTTTCTTAGAAACTTTAGTAGATTTACCAATCATTATCTTATTTACCCAGTGTTTACTCCTAAAATTCTCTAGTACAATTTTCAAAATTATTTGAATCTCATATTTTGAAATGACCAAACACAGGTTAACTAATGTGTATTATTTTAATCTCTCACCTTCAAGGCTTGTTGCATGTCTTCGGGCATCCAAAATATCATATAATTCCTTCGTAATTATAGATGAAAGCTATAACAAAACATTACTATATGTATTCAAATACTCTATTATTGCTTCTTCAATTGATCTCTGCTCACTCTCATCACAATTCTCATAATATACTGAAACATTTTTCAAATTTCATTCCTTGACTATCTGATTAATCAGTTCACTCAGTGTTAAAGGAGGCACAACAGTATAAGTTTCATCAATCTTACCAGACTTCAAGGCTTTGATCTAATTCAAATTTCTGCTTCTTGCTTGATTTGGATCTATCAAATGGCTCACCTCAAGTTCTAGGCTTCTTTGTAGGTTGAGCTTCACTAGATGAAGGCTTTTGGACTACCCTGGCATATGTGGTAGTCTTCTTCACTTCTCTAACCTCTTCGTCAGATTTTGTTTCCTCTTCTGCAGTAGCATACTTTCTCATCGACTTCTCCTTCTTTCTCTTTTCTTCCCTACCGATTGATGTTGATTGAGGTTTAGGTGGAGGGACTATCTTCTGTGCACCGAAGGTAAGTGCTGACTTGCTCGACTTGGCCTTGGCTTGCTTGGGAGGAGTGGGAACTAGCTTAGCCTTTTTCTTCACCATGTCTTCCTCTTTTAATATATTTTTTTCTCGAGCCCTTTGTACAACTTCTCTTGTTATGCCCATTTGCTCTACAAGTTGTTCAACTTCCTTCCTCACCTTTCTCTTCCTTCCAGATTCGGTGAACTGCTTGTGTAAGCTCATGTCATTTTCTTTGAAGGTACCAAATCTTTCCTCCTTCTCATGAACTAACTTATTGAGGAGGTGTCATGCATATGTATCAAGGGTGATTCCATATACTTCATAGCCCATTGGCAATATCCAAATAGTCTTAGGCTCTACTACTTCCATGTGGTCCATTGATCCTTGTCCACCATGAAGCATATTGATTTTTCATATTTTTCAACTATAGCCTTTGGAATTCTTTCTCTGCCCTGCATCATCTCTTGAAAGGTTTTGAAGTAACCCCATAAGGCATATTTTTGTGAAACTACATCACCAACACCCTGCTAACCTTCTTTGATTTGCACTACCACCAGTTTGTCATATGCCCATTGGACCTTTCCAATCTCAGGAATCTCATTCAGGAAATACAAAGCCAAGCAAATTATCAAGGAACCGAATTTAAATATATGCTTCTTTTCCTTCTTGATCTTCTTAATATTGCTTGTTAATTCACTAAGATGCACTGAACACAAATCATACTTCTTATTTTCTTTAAGCATCTGATATGTTGCATAAATTACGGTACCAGATACTGAATTTTGCCTACTTGATTGATAAACTTTATAACTGGTAACCATTGAAGAGAATCTTACATCAAATTCCACTATATCACTTATGGTCATTGATTTTTTGTCATGTTTTGAACTGGTTACCTCCATTACAATGGTGTTCTTCACATTTCGAAGGGCGGGAACTTCACCGGTAGCATTTAGACAAGTCACCACTTGAATATCTTGCTTTGTAATCTTATAGGGTTTGTCTAGCCACAAGAATTCATCATGGATTTGGCTTAAAATATACCTTACCCATTCAGGCTCATCAAATACCAAAAAATGAACGAACTGAATGAGACCCTTTTCCTCCAAATTCTTAAAATTCGATTTCAGATTGCTAAATCCATCAACCATGTGCTGAGTGTACAGGGGTATCATGTCTGAATTTCCTAATTCCTCAATATTGCAGTGAATGTAAGCCTGAATATCTTCATTGTGTAATACTTTGTATGACACAGAAGAAAATGCATCATTCGGATTGTCTTCTTTAGACAAACGGATGTTTCTTAAAAATGGGCCTATCTCTTTTAGTGATGTTAACAACAAGTGGAGTTCCAATACCAGAAGATGATTCCATTTTGAATTTAGGGATTGCTTCAAAAATGGATAATTACCTTTTCAATCACAATCAGATCTCTTTTTCTCTGCTTCTCTTCTCTTTTCTCTTTAATCGCAATGTGAATAATGAATAGAGAAATGCCTTTTTATCCTTTGAAAACCTAACTTTTAATTGCAATAAATGCATAACCCTAAAATCTTCTGGATACCTTGTTCTTCATCAATTCACTCATCAGAATAAAAAATCACCATGAATTTTTTCGGATAACATCTGGACATCTAATCTAGATCCTCTGCAACATTCTAGAACTAGTTACAGATCTTCACAAGGGGGTTCTATGAATTTGCAAGATAATCTACCCCCAAGGCAAAAATGCCCTAGTTATCGGATGAGGTTCCTACAGTGGAATCAGGTGTGGAGCCATTTATTGCATTAGGATCTTCCTTCTTCACCCACATCTTATGATAATCTCTTATCTCTTCCACCTTAGCTTTGCCCTTTTCATATGATTTATTATGTCCTACTAGAGCATTTTTGCTTCTGCAATATCTTGCAATATGACCAAGTTTGTTGCATGCATGACAAACAACACTTCTTTGCATAGGCCTGAAGTTCATTTGATTAGGTCTCATCATGCATTGATTAGAGATATGCCCAAACATTCTACAAGCATAAAATCTCTTATTCTGAAAAATTATTTATCACTGTTTTGCACATGTTTGACTTATGACCAAAATTGTTACATATGAAACATTGACTGATAAAGGTAGAACCATTATTTATCACTTTATTCATCATTCCCTTATTTATCCTACTTCTACATTGACTCGCCATATGACCAAATTTTCCACAAACAAAACATTTACCATTGAATTTGTAGGCATTAGGTTGTCTTACCAGAGGTTTCTTGTCCTTCTTATGATTGCTTTGACCAGAACTAGAGGATTGTCCTTTCTCAAATCCAAATCCTCACATTTCTTTTCCATGTCTCTGACTTTCCAGCATCTCATTCAATCAGGCTGAACTAGCTTTTAATTTTTCTTTGTACTCATTAGCAATAGCCAGCTCATCTCTCAGAATTATAATATGCCTTTCAAGTTCTTGTCCATTATTCTTTGTTTGCACCAATTCAAGCTTCAGTTGATCATTCTCATATGTCAATTTGCAACATTCATATGATCTATCTTTCAATGACTGAGTCAAGGTTTCTTCATTCTTCTTCTAAAATCAATCTCCTTTGTCAGCTTCATTACTATGGATTGCATCTCATTCTTCAAAATTGCATTCTCCCTAGCCAACTTCTCACATTCATCTATTTTGTCTTATAGGCCTTGATTACCAATGCTTTGTTCTTATTTCCCCTTCAGCTTGTCCATTAGCTCCTTTCTCTTTTCTCTAGAAGTGCTCACTTGATCTTTTAGTGTCTCAATGAAATCTTCAGTTGCGTTCAGGTTTCTTTTCAAGTAACTTGCTTCTTTTCTTGCTACATCAAGATCTTCAAGTGCCACACTAAGCTATCTCTGCTAATTAGAATCCATTGATTCAATATTCCAGATCTTCCTCAAGTTGTTAGGCTTCCTCCGAGGAACTAGGCTTCAATACCAATTATTGGAATCAATGAACATTGAAAGGGGGGGGTGAATCAGTGTTCTAAAATTTGCTAAACTATTAATCTGATTCTTAAATCTCCAGACACAAAATATAGAAAGTAAATTGTAGAAACTCAAAGAAAATAACCACAACACCAAAAATTTTACGTGGAAACCCGAAAAGCAAAAAATGATGGTGGGATTGAATACCCAAAATATTATTATACTATGTCCAGTAGTAGAACAATATTACAAAAGGAGAATGCACTTGCATTCAAGCTCACTGCCTAAAGCTCATTTCTCAAGTACAAAACACGGCTACAACCTCGGGGGACTCACTATCCTACAATTGAGATATAGAAGCAAATAAAATGTATGAACTGGAATACAACATCTACAAATGCTAGGAATCAGTTTTGGTTAAGCTCAAAATGATCCGCTCCCACTAATCTGAAAAATTGCTTTGTTATGCTCTGTCAAG